>NC_141617.1:31387577-31687577 GCF_047967505.1 Dipteris shenzhenensis | reverse complement strand
CGTTAATATTCACAACCGATGTTGCATTGGTGAATAGTTCCTACACCATTCCTCTATATCCTTGGCTAGGCTCTTAAGCATTTCAAGTATGAAGTACCATCTAATCTGATCTTGATCTTTGTCGAGGTCCAAGCTTATCATGATTGATTTCTCTTGTTATTCCAAGGCATACTTTGTACTACAAGCCACGTAATTGTTATGTGCTACTGAGGCCAGGGAGAATATGTTTGATATGTAGGGAAATACCCTTAGACATGAGATGGTCAAATTCATTTCAATTAGCATGCATTGCAAATAGTCATGCACCTGAGATTATGGCTCAAGACTCAGGGAATCTAGGAATGTAGTTGTCCTATCTTCAAGATAATAAGCACACACTTGGATCCTCTGCTTCCATAATCAAAGAAAGATTATCATACTTTCTAAGAGGCAGTACAAGAAATATGAAAACTTGAATATGATCTAATAATAGAGTTAAAACTTAGCTATAATATGTTACCAAATACTAGAATGATGAATCTAGATTATAGTCTATATACATAAGGGACTTTTGATCAATATAATAAATTGCTACATAATATTTATTTGTCACTTTTTGACCTCATATATCTTCACTTTGTAATGTTTGACTTAGCAGTGGTCATTGATCATCTTTATAAACCTTCAAACTATGATTATTATATAATTGACAATGTCAATCAAACTCATTGATAATATAATTCAGACATTCTATTCAAAAGAGAGCTCAACAAATTTTGTGTTAACAAACCCTCTATAGTGAAAATTTTTATTATTTTAATAAGTCAATTTATTTATCGAATCAATTGTACCCTATCTAGGTGTTCTCTTAAATTAATATTTTCAAAAGATTTCTTAATCTTAACTGTTATGAAATTCTTGTACAAGATGCAAATTTGAAATGAGAGTGACCCCAATAGAGGAGGGGTTGCCACAATGTAAACAAAGAGACCACAAAAAAAGAAATATTTTGAAAAAAAAATAATTTTTTTGAAGACTCCTCCCACCTACATTGTCACCCCTCCCACCTTGAGCCATCGCTCCCTCCTTCCACCTCCCTAATGTTCCTCCCTTCCCCATCGCTATCCCTCCCTCCCTCCTAGTGCTTCTTCCCTAAGATAGCTAGCAACAAGCCCCCCATATATGTGGGATATCTTTCTCCTACTCTCTACAATCCCATCCACAACCGTGAAATCATGGAACTCGAGCTCATTTGTGAGCCAAAAGGTGGAGAAGCACCAAAGAAGACAAACATAGGGGACTAGAGAGATGATATTAAGGAAAAGAGGCAAAAAAGAGCAGTAGAGACAACACCATGAAAGACACGTCTATGAGAATTGCCATGAGAGAAACTCCTATGAGTAAGATCCATTTTGATCCACATCAGTTAAAAGATAGCCATGGGCGGAGAAGGCAATGGAGGGCAGAAAGGGGGTAGAGCTACAACATAAAGAAGCTGTGAAGGCATGGACACAAGGTAGAGTGGGAGAGAAAAAGTCATCGTAGAAAGTAAGCATGAATTTATGCTAGAGGCACCAAGAAATGAAGATAAGGAAAGAGTAACAGAATCCTGAGCTGCCAAGCAATGAACCGCACCAAAGGTAGAAGCAAACAATTCACGCACAAGATCAAGGATGTCAAAGTTTTGGGAGCATTTCTCCTCCTCCATTTGTGCCTTCCTTTTGATCTAGTCTTGGATTCCCTTCTAAAAGTGTCTTTGCTATGCTTTTTGCTTGTAGGAAATTAAGACCCCTTCTCCATCGTCTCAATTTCTGATAAAAAATAGCAAAATGGACTCATTAGGGGAGAATTGGGTCTCCAAAGGGCCCCCAATTAATGTTTCCTAATTTCAAGGGATTAGTGAGGTATTTGAGGTGTACCAATGGGAGTGCTCCTTTTTGTGGGGCAATGCCATGTTGAGGTGGAGGGTGGGTAGACCTGCAAACAGCCCCTATTGGCTACTCCTCCTACACCAGGGACCACTCAAACCATCCCCCCCCCCTCAACCCATGCTTGACCCTTCTCCCATATGCACCTTAAGGTAAGTTTATGTATTGGTTCTCATGTAGGAGATGTTAAGAATGTGACTATCATGTCACAGTGGACTCTTAGGGACATGCGGAAACACCTATTAGTCATGGAGGATGGCAATTCTGACTCCTTTCACTTTACCTTAAATGGTGAAAAGGTAGAAAAGTGTGCAGAGAAGCTCGTGCATAGTGCCACTTTTATCCCTCCTGCAATATTGAAGATTGTCTAGAAAATGTGGGGTGGAACAATTGTGAATTTTGACATTTTTCAATTAATAGTGGTGCAATTAATTTTGATGTTTTGAATGGTTTTGTTTCGTGTCAATGTCAAGTTTTTCCCAAAAATTTTATAATTCTTTTTATTTTTTATATTTTAGAACATTTGGGTATATATAGGTTATAAAGTTACTTTAGTTTCAAAGTTTTACTATCATAGCCATAGTTCTCCTAGCTACCAAACTACCATGGATTCTGCTAGGTTTTCCTTCCACAATTTCATCTCCCGTACTCCATTAATTGATAGAGAGGAGTTATTTCCAGTCGTTGATAAGAGCATAGATGTCCTAGGCACCTACTTGGAAGCCCGAGATGATTTTGAAGACCTCATCAAGTACATGCAAGACTACATCACGAGTTTTGCATATTAACTTGATGAGTCTACAAAAGGATGGTTCCTAATTGATTATTTGAAGTACTTGTTCAATCAAGAACCCAGGTTCATGAAGCGTTTAGATCGCTTTCAAGCCCAGCTCATACCCCTAGGGTTTAGGGAGGTGGACACTAATGACCTCCTAGCATGTGGAGTCATTGGAAACATAGGAAATAGGTTCCTATGCTGGGAAATGACCTTTATTTTCCTTCTCCAGGAGGGACAAATGGAAGAGGAGGCCTCGACCTCAAGCCCTGACCCTACCCCTGCCCTTTCTGATCCTCTTATTTCTGTAGATGATCCCAACATCTACAATGAAGAGTCCATAGATGAAGAAGCTAAGGAGTGGGAAGCTGCATTGTTGGCCCTGGAAGTGCTCCAACAACCTCCTGAACCCCATTCTACTTCTTAAATTCCATCCACCTTAGGCACCACCTCTATTGACCCCGCAACAATGATATGGTTTCTTGCTCCCCTTCTTGTCGATGGAGAATAATACCTCTTTCTCCATGACATAGAGGTTATGTTTGGTCTCCGGGAGGATGAAGCTCTTGGTATCCTGTGTAGATACGAGGTGGACACAACTATGTAAGAACTTGGGTTTTTGGGAGCATATGATTCAATAGAAGAGGTTCTTGCTTTAACACTAGCCCATGCAAAGACATTAATCTACTCCAACCTACTTGATGTTCTAGAAAAAGCCTCCACATCTCACTCCAGATAGTAGGAGGCCTCTGGATCCATCCTCATTGACAAAGAGGAAGGGATTGAGCATGATGACTCTAGAGTGATAAGAAACTATGAGCTTTGAATTTCTTCTCTCTTGGTATACTTTTGCTTTAATGGAATTCTAATGTAATGTTGGAATGGCATTGACGGCAGCAGCCATGTCCCTGGCCAGTATGTCCTTGGCCATTTTCAAGGTATGGCATTGACAGAAGCAGCCATATCTCTAGCTAGCAATGATAATAGCAATGACTCTCTATCGACTAGATTTAGAGCTAGGAGTGTATTTGGGAATTCAAAGCCCAATGTTCTTAGTGTTTTAGAGAAGAGAGAAAGGCTCTAAAGCCTTATTGTATAGAAATTTTATTTTATATGAATACAGCTATAGTTTTTATACAGTGTCCCATTTTGTGTTCTTTTACTAAATTTATTTTATATTATCATTGTATTTTGTAAGTTTAATTGTTGTTAGCATTAATATTTTCATTCACTATTCTGTTCAAAAGCATGCGATCAGATAAACATTTGCGCTATAATGGTCATTTCTAAGCAATCCAGTAAGAATCTCACCACGTGGCAGAAGGCAAATGTGTTTGGCATCGCGCAAGCCATAGTGGGTTTTGCCATTTTTGGGCTCCCCACGTGATGCCGAACATATTTGCCTTCTGCCGTGTGGTGAAAAAGCATCATTTGACTACTCAAATTCACACTGAACTTGCATAAACTGATGGAAAGCATCACGTAACATGTATAATAACATGGGAACAATAATAGAACATAAAAATATCTTTTATTCATTGGTCTTAAAGGGCAGAGATTTAAAAAATGATTCATGTTACAGTAAATGAACCTAAACAACATCTAAGGCCTAAGGGAGGGATCGGAGTGGATGCGCTTGGCGAGTGCAAGGTCTTTGTCCATCATTGTTACTCTTTTGGCATGGATAGCACATAAGTTTGCATCTTCAAAAAGAGCTACTGTCATCTAGTCCATTGCCTCTTGAATTGCTCCCATAGCGCTTGAAGTGAAATGCACATCACTCTTGTAATGATGTGCTATTTCACGTACAACACACTGGAAGGGTGCACGGGGAATGAGATTGTCCATAGTGGTTTGGAACTTGTGGATCTCCTGAAGTGCCTTCACTCCTGATTTTTTGTGCCTCTTAATCTTTGGGGAACCCTGCATTGGCCTTTGGACATGGCTCCATGGCCACTTGTCCACTTTGAACTTATTTCGCCTCTCCTCCCTTGCAACCACCTCTTCAAACTTCTCTTCCTATGTTTGTTGGGTCATTCGAGGTGGCCTCTCATACCTAGGGGTCTGATTTGTCCTTGGTCTCTTTTTCTTTTCATGAGGCTGTGAGACAATAGGCTGAGGCTCTTGCTCAGCTCGTACTAGAGGCTCCTCATATCTGATCATCTCGAGGCACAGAGGGTTGATGGTGCTCTTCCATGCGGTTTGCTTGGTTGGAGGATTGGGGCCAAGTTTCATTATATCTGCGAGCCTGCCAAATACTTCCTCTTGTTGTGGCCCTTGTGATCTCTCCATCTCCTCTTTTTGCCTTTCTTGCTCCCCTTGTTGGTCTAGATGCTCCATGCTAGGACCCCATGGAAGAGGGAGGGGCAGTTCATCAAGACTGCCTGGACTATTTTGCCCCTCTCGGGAGACCTCTCTACTTCCACGATTAGTTGTAAGGAAGGACTGAGAGGACCCATCATCGTGCTTGGATGCTTCATTGTGCTGGGATTCCTCATAGTGCTGAGATCCCTGGGATCTCCCATGAGAGTCAGATGGTGGGGACTCGCATTGCTTGGACTCCTAATGATGAGAACCGCCTTTAGATCCTTGGTAATCATTGCCCTCTTGGCCACTGGGGCTTGCAGAGTGTGTTCAGAGGCCATGGTATTGTGAGGAGGACAATGGGTAGCATCTAAACGGCATCCATGGGTCTAGCAGTTTGTTTAACTCGTGCCATAGAAATGAGGGATTTAAGGATTTTGAAGTGCTTTATATAGTCTTCTTTAAAGCACTTTAGGGTTTTTCTTTTGAATTAGGGTTTTTTGAGTATATCTCCTCCCCCCCAGTCTTTTGTCGCCAGTTCGGTAATACTTAATCTTCACCACCCTCCCTCCCAACCCACTCACCCCTCTACCCTGCCATGTCGCACATGCAATTCTACAATTTTCAAAGTAAATTTTAGAATCTATAATTGACTCAAAATAGTGTTAACTTTATTCATCAAACATTTTATATTTGGGGCTCTCTTAGGACCCAACGCCTCCCCTGTCTGACTCTACGTTGCAACCGAAGCGCAACCCCTTGGAACCCTATTGAGGACTTCCAAGCAGCACATCTCCTTGTCTTGTTGACATGTTGAACTGCTTTTGCGAGACTTGAGACCTCTACCTTATCGCACTTGAGAGTCTTGGCCTCTAGACATCTATAAAACCAATCGAACATTTCGTGTAGTGCATTGCTTCGTGCGATACCACCCCCATGCCTTGTATTCTTGAAGTATGCTACCTTTGCTCTATAGTGTGATTTCGCCAAAAACATTGTATTAGAAACATAAAATGACTCAAGTTTAAAGCATAAAATTTCAACCTAAGGAGGATTACCATGTAATGTGTAATATGTGACTCCCCCCATGCTTTTACCATCAATGATATAAATTCTCCCAACGTTGTCCTGAATCTCTCAGAATAAAGCTCATCTAATTGACCTTGTCTAAGCAACTTTATAAATGCATTAAGCTTTGTCCACAATTTTGCTCTCATGATCAAAGTAGCAATTTGCGGATGTGAAGCTTGATTTGTGGTGCACTCCCATAAATCTTTCCAGTACTCCCAACCTAGGGTTCTTTAAGCCAATGTATGTTTTTCTTTATCAGCATTGTGGTTGGACAAGAACCTCCTTGCCTTTCCTCCACCCATGGACACTTTAGTAGGAAGATTTTTTGTCTTTCTTGATTGTTTCTTGTCCTACTTAAGCTTCACATTGCCTCCGTGAAGTCCCATTAGTGAGAGTAGTTCTTCAGCTTTTACAATGCATTGTGCAAATACTTGCTATGGCCTCAAATTCCAAGCATACACTAGAAACACCTATTTCATTAATTTTGGACTAGTGCACTGTCCAAATTCATTTTGCGAGATAATTTTGGATAAAGCATTTCAAAAAAAGAGGCTCTTATAAAACAAAACCTTGAGTCAAAAGGTAAGATTTTTAAAAAGCAAATTAGAAAAAATGACGTGACATGTTATTAAAACTAGAGTATATTAAAAAAAGAGGACTTCATGTTGTTAAAAGAGAAAAAAAGTAAGATTTTAAAAAATCAAATTAGAAAAAAAACTAGAGTACATTTAAAAAAAAGCATGACACATTTGTACAAGAAGTAGATCATATAACTCAAAGCCATATGGTGTTAAAAAACACCTTCCATTAGCTCAGCCTAGAAGATGTCATCTTTGTCTCTCTTATCTATTACAACTTTACATTAGAGAACTAAAAAGTCTTTGTGGAACTGTAGTTTCATTTCTTGTCTATTACAGTTACTTTAGAAAACACATAAGTCTATGGAATTAAATTTCACAGTTACTTTAAATTTCTATGGAATTAAATTTCCATCACTTGACTATTAAGTCATTAGAGAGAGCATATGTCCTCGAAAGTGCCTACTATAGCATTGGCTTCATAAAAACAAGCAGAATTTAAACTTGCAGGCCATGCGTAACCAGGGCTGGCATCGCAAATCTCCTCACAGACTCTCCTCACAACTTGTTTCGAATCTTCCGCCGACTTATAAGCATTCAACAACTCTTCTTTTCTCTCTTGGCTTTCCTCATCTTCACCATTTTTTTCAATACAGCTTCTAGCCACCGCCATATCCTATACGAAAATTTAACTCATTCGCATAAGAAGTACATGATTGAAAGAAGCGAAAAAGAAAGCTAAGGATATTCACCTCTTCTGCTGAGTTCAAATCAAGCAGCCATGTGCGTAACATATCCTCCTCGAATGATTTTTCCTTCATTGGTCCATACAAAAGAGATCTAAGATAGAATTTGAGTTCAGTAAATGAATTCCGGTAGTAACCAGTCATTGTCTTAGAGGGAAAGTGGGAGAAGGAGAGTGAGGGAGCAATAGCGAGGGATGCACAGTGAGCTGCCCCTCCTTCAAGAGTGATAGAAAGTGAGGAAAGACGTAAAGTGAAAGATGAATACAAGTTAATCAGAAGAACTAGGATGTAAGAAATAAGAGAGTGTTTGTGAAAGGACTACGATGGAAGATTACAAGTGAACTAAGGCACGATGTGTTCGCTATGATAAGGATAAGGGTTGGAATAAAGTGAGAGAAGCATTGGAAATGCTCTACTTTAAGTGATTGGAGACTGTCCAACTGAATAAAATTTTGCAGAGCATTGGGAATGCTGTACTTTAAGTGAGTGGAGCATTGGGAATCGATACTTTGCCATGAAATATATTATAAATATTACATCATCACATATTCATATCAAAATTCTCTATCATGACTAAATGCCACTTAAGTAATAAGTCATAAATTGGTGTATAATCAACAAAAACTATATCATGATTCATACATCGCAACAAATAAATGTCAACCATAATATTCATGGAGTAAACAACATCATGAGAATATGCTCCTCATGCATATATACAAACACAACATCATACATGCATCACAACTCTTTTGATGCTTCTAGTGGAGACTGTGGCAACTCTTCTGATGCTTCCAATGGAGGCTGTGGTACCCTAGATGTACACTCAGTCTCTATTTTTTCTGTAGTATGTAGTGCTTTCGGAGTAGACTCAGTATCCTCTTCCTTAAATACAAGTGGAGGCTGTGGCAACTCTTCCGATGCTTCCAGTGGAGGCTGTGGTGCTGTAGGTGTACACACTGAGTCTCTACTTCTTCTGTAGTGTGCAGTGCTTTCACAGTAGACTCAGTCTCCTCTTCCTTAAATGCAAGCTCTGATATTACTTCAGTTGCACGTTGTATTCTAATGGTAGTAATTAGGTCTCGAATTATTTCAGCCCTAAACACTCGGGGGGGTCACTCATCATATGTAACCCTATCATGTGAGTTCAACAGAAGGATATTTTTTATTTCTAAAATTTACAAAAATAAATATACATAAGGGACTATTTAAAATAGTGTTGGAAAAAATTTACAGATTTGTATAGAAAAGGGGTACATTTTATTAATGAAAAAATTTACAGATAAGGGATTTTAAATATAGGCCTTGAACGCACGTGATATAGAGGGTTTATACATAGTGACCCCCCTAAGCCTAAACAATTGTATATCCTCCTATGAATATTTGAGCTCCAAAGAGCCTTTCGATGAGATCTATGGCTTAAGTGAGAAAATTTCTTTGAAAATCAACATGCAGTTGTAGGCAACTCTCCACCCATAACTATGCCCATCTTCCTGCTCTACTACTAAACGCTTTTGGAAGCCTACCAAGTCTCTATACTGTCCTGTTTCTCTGATAGCAGAAACAACCTTCTCAATCGACTTGCTCATCATTACATATTAAAAAAACTTAGTGTGTCTATTACATAAGGTACATAATATAGAAGTAACAACAGATTAATAGAATACTTACGTTTGCACTGAGCCATGAAAGCCTGCAATCGAGTTAACAAACCAACAATAGTTGTCTTCAAGGTCCCAAACCACCAGACTCCAATGTTCCCTACATGAATAATTAAGAACCATTATAATTTAACACAATGTTGCCAGTATAAGATGAAAATAAAGGTTGCCATGATACTTACATCTCATGATATGCCATAAATAGGACTCGTATGCCATGTAAATGTAAAGGCTGTAACCATTTACAAACATCAGCTATTGTATTTCTGCTATCGCTAAGTATAGGAGAAAGGAGGGAATCCAACATATACACTCGGGGGGGTCACTATGTATAAACCCTCAATATCACGTGCGTTCAAGACCTACTTGTAAAATCCCTTATCTATAATTTTTCCATTAATAAAATGTACCCTTTTTCTATATAAATCTGTAAAATTTTCCCAAAATCATTAAAAAAACTCCCTTATGTAAATTAATTTATGTAAAATTTAGATATTAAAAATATCCTTCTGTTGAACTCACGTGACAGGGTTACATATGACGACTAACCCCCCCGAGCATATACACACGGTTTTGTACGGCTCTACCAAATCGTGAGATAACTATACTGCACCAACAAATAAATGAATATTAGCTTATTAGATTTAGTCAAAATATTGAATTATCAAGCAGAGAAAAAGTTTGTATCAAACCTGAGAATGGCCATCATAACGTTGTTATTGACCTCATTTGAACTAGAGAGGATTGAAATCTCCTCTCTCCCAAATTCAAGATACTGAGGTCTATGTTGAATCATAACCCTAACATTAAAAGAGCTTCCCAATTCTTCCAATGAAGCCATGTTTGTAGAGTTGAGGTCTTCTATCCCCTTTGACTCTTTGACAGCATTCATTTCGCACTCCTCTGAGCCATTATCTATTTGCCTTGTGGGAGGGTCCATAATGTCGCCCTTAATGATTGCTCGAATGGTACATGTTATAAATGCATAGAGATGCAAATCCATATATGTTGACAGTGTGGTGTTTGTGGGAGGGTCCATAATGTCGCCCTTAATGATTGCTCGAATGGTACATGTTATAAATGCATAGAGATGCAAATCCGTATATGTTGACAGTGTAGTATCATTTTGTATCTCAAAAATTTGACCAAGTACCAAAAAGCAATTGTAGCCCACCCTCCATCTACAATTATAGATGTGGCTATTCTCTTGATGTGATACCTAACATGTTATATACTCATTTGTTGTGCCAAGTCACATTGCCGCATTACTATGTCGATAGCACCTACTAACTTTCGAGCTGATCTGCACATCAAAACATATAACAACAGTGAATATGTGCATTGCATATCAATCTACATGTCAAGAAGTGACAACAAGTGTACTAGTCTATACTTACTCTAACACAGTGCCATGGATGGATGTCATTGAGTTGGCAAATAAGCACTTCTTCGCAAAGATGTCCATGACTACCACACTCCAATATGAGCTGCATTATCAATAAAGAATAATTACTGTGTTTGAGACAATTCTAGCAATGCAATAGAAAAAACAAGTAGGGTTTGATGCTTACTTCTCATAATATGCTATAAAAATAACTCGTGCGTCATTCATAGGAACGTGCTGCAACCACTTGCAAACATCCTCTATGGTTTCTTCTTTGTTGCTAAGCACTTCCGAAATACGAGGATCGAGCATATATGAAACGCTTTATATATTTTGTGAAAAATTTGCTATAACATTACTATATTTAAAAAAAAAGTATTAGCTTCTTAGGTTTAATCAAAATAAGCAAAGTATAAAGCCAAGGAAAAGGCTGCATCAAACCTGAGGATGGTTGTAATGACTTTGACATTAACCTTTTTCTTAGGATTCAAGAGGATTGAAATCTCCTCTTCACCAAATTCAAAAAAATGAGGTTATTGTCGAATTAACAACATAGCAGTGAATGAACTTCCAATCTGCTCCAATAGATTCATATTTTTATGACTCATCTTATTGAGAGAGTAGTCTACATCATATTCTTCACTTGCTATGTCTTCTACATCCTCCTTCTGCTATAAAAATATAAAAAAGTTATGCGATGTACACATCCCAAATAAAGGCTTAAACAAGCAGATAAGGTTTCATACATGCTTTCATTAGAGTGAGTCTCTCCTCCACTTGGAGCAAAAATTTAAAAAGTAAGGTTTCATACATGCTTTCATTAGAGTGAGTCTCTCCTCCTCTTGGAGGAAAAATTTAAAAAGTTATGAGATTTACACATCCTAACTAAAAATAAAGGTTTAAATAATCATAGAAGTATAAAGATAGCATGCTTTCATTAGACTCAGTCTCTTCTCCTCTTGGAGGAAAATATAAAAAAGTTATGAGATTTACACATCCCAATTAAAGGCTTGAACAAGCATACAAGTATAAAGATAAGGTTTTATACATGCTGCAATGTAGTCATATTTTCAGGTTGTTTCCTAATGATAGTAATTAGACGTTGAATACTCTCAGCCTAAAATGCTAGCAGATCGGCTTCTGTAATGATTTCATTTTGACTGGTAACTCCAAGTCAAAAATCTCTCTAAGAAACAACATGCAGTTGTAGGCAACTCTCCACTCACAGTTGTGCCTATCTTTTTGCTCCACTAGTAGACGTCTTTTGAATTCTACTTGATCTTGTTGCTCCGTGGTTATTCTAACAGCAGATACTAGCCGATATGTAGCACTGTCCATCATGACATATTAAATATATTAATATGTCATGATCATAAGATACAAATAAGAAAGTATCAAAAATATTAAGAGAATAATTACCTTGGGGAGTTGGCACGATAGCCTTCTATTGAATTCACAAATCATAAACGGTTGAGTTCAAGGTCCCAGACGATCAGATTCCAATGTGAGCTACACGACCAGAATAAAAATGATTATTGTTTTACACAAACTTGCCAAAGAAATAGTAAAAATAAGGTTAGAGTTGATACTTATGCCTCATGATAAGGCATTAAGATGACTCGCACCCCATCTAAATTCAAAGGGCTTAACCAGGTACAAACATCTTCTATAGTCTTTTGAGGATAGCTAAGAATAAAAGAAAGGAGAGCATCAAGCATGTAGACACGATGCTGCACTGCACTAGGAAGCTGAGAAATAACTACACTGCACCAAGAAATAAACAAACGTTAGCTCATAGAATTGATTTGCATTCTGCACTAGGAAACTGATATATAACTACACTGTGAATAAATAAACAAATGTTAGCTCATTGAAGTAGCAATAAATAAACAAACGTTACCTGAGAATGGCCAAGATAACATTGTCATTAACCTCTTTTAAAGGATTGGAGAGGATTGAAACCTCCTCTCTAGCAAAGCTCAAATACTGAGGTTCTCGTTTCAAAATGATCCTAACTTCAAATGAGCTCTCCATTTTATCCAATGCAGCTAAATTTACAGAATGGGTCTCTGTCATAGCTTGTATTCTATGTTTGGGGTCATTCTACTTTTCCATGGTGTCTTTAAAGCTCTTGTGCTCATGGGATTCTTCAATCAAATTTAGAGGTGGTTGCATTGTTGAAGTAGAAGGGAGTGCCTCCATATTGACTTCATCCATTTCTTCTCCCTCTATTGCCTGTAAACAAATATGAGAGATTAGATTCATTATCTTTAAATTTAAATCTTATTTAAAAAATTATATTTAGTTGAGAAATAGAGAGTTCATATCGCTAAGTATTGTCGTAGTGGCCTTTTTTCATAACCCTGCGAGCCATAATTATCAAAGAAGGCATCATCATGTTTGTCTTCATCCACCAACCTCTCTCTGAACGGGTCATGTAAGTCCATCTTTTCATCATCATTAACTGGGACATTATGATCTTCAAGGTAATCATCTATGTCATCAGTGTCCTTATGGTCTATCTCTTTTTCATAGCCTATGGTTAGATCTGCTTGAAGCTGAAAATAAGCCATGAAATGCTTATTTTCAATAATATTTATGGAGTTGCCTTTTTTGAGGAGATCCTCAAATAAATATCCCATCCTGCACAAGGTGACCTCCCAACCTGCCGGTAGCAAATTCTCCATCGTGGACTCCCACTTTTTGCAGGACTTCCATAGTTGTTTTTTTTATAATGTATGGACCTAGGAATATCTTGCTCTTCTAGCATCAATCTCAAATTATTTGAATTCCCTCTTATGTTCTTTTGTAAGGAGTGAACAGGGTTGGGACTCTGCATACACAAAAAGAATGATTCAAGAGATTGAATCGCTATGCCACATTCTCTCTTGCCTCTCTTTGCTGCATAAACACCACTATAGATCTTTAAATCTGATGAATATGCTCGCTCTAGAGTAACCTGCATGGCTTCTTTGTCTTTTTTATCAACAAAAATGACAATGTTGCAAATTGCCACTTTGCTAATGGTGGTATATACTATTCTATCAATGAAGTTATGGATATCATCGCTAGAAACTTCATTGATAAAGAATAGTTGTGGCTTATCCCATGCTGACTCATTCTTGAAGAAGTCATCTTCTGAGACTCCCCTGAAGTTCACAAGCTTTCCAGACTCTACCGTAACCTCTACATTGAATTGAAAGCTTTGGTGCATATCTGTCGGCATCCTTATCTCGCTAATTAATCTTTCCACATATGCAACCATCTGTTGAGGGAATTCTTTTCTCATATAAGAGGTTACTATTTTAAACCCATCTTCATCCTTTTTAATCCACCTGTTTGCCCATAGCTTTACCTTGGGTGTTGACAAAGAAGCTATATGCTTCACCACATTATAGTCAATGTTACAATGAGTAAGTGGAATTTATTTCTCTGACAAGAAATACTTAATGGCACTATGCACTGCATCACGCCTCACCTGTACATTGATGCATTCTTCCATGCAGTGGTCTTTGTCTTTTTTTCCAAAAAACCATTCTTTCTTTAAAATTTTTTGTGCTGCCATGGATGCATACTTGTCAGGTAAGTACTTTATAGGCCTCCACATCCTTGCCGTCAACTCCTTCTTATCCATTACCTTTGACTTTCCGGAGATAAACAAAGGAGCTTCATAGGTCAATTGTCCACGCTCACAAGCAATGCATGTTTCAAGCTTCTCATTGAACACTTAAACAGGACGAAATATGATAGAAGTGTAGTCGTCATATCTGTCCCTCACCACCTTGAGGCTTGTCATACTTTCTTCTCGCTCTTGAGTTCCCCTAGGCACAACTGCACTCAAAGAAGTATAGAAGTTTGTGAGTGTGTCGGCGTCTGCTTTTGTGACCTTTCGCTTTAAATCAGGATTTGGAGAACCAAATGTTGTCCATATAACCCTTGCCTTCTGTAAGACCTCTAATGTTGAGGATATCTTACGCTTTCCATGGACATAATGATTAAGTCTTTCGGACTCAATCAAATACTTGATCTCATGCTTGAATATATAGATTGTTGCAGGATAATAATGGAATGAAAATTGAGTCTTTTGACCTCCTTTGCTTCCTTTGCGATCTGATTACAAGCATAAGCCCAATGTTGACCATCAATGTGTTGGAATCTGCAATGGAGGAATTCCTTCTTTGCTTCCTTTAGCATATTCTCACCTTGTGCCTCTTCGCCTTGTTCATGTGGAATATTTTTAAGAGTGTCTTTAAAGAATCAACTGAAGGTTTCCTCAAAATGTGTAGGCCCTGTAAATGTTATTTGATCCAGAAAACTATTTTTGATTGGACAAAACATTATTGGGTGCAAGACCACATTGCTTGCCACAAGTTTCTTACCATCTCTCAAAGCCTCATATATTTGCATTACATAGGATATATCAAGGCTTCGGCTATTAGTAAAGAGAGCTGTAGCTTCCACATCTTTGGCATTCACAAACCACGTCCTTTGACCCCAGATATATCCCACATCATCATCTGTAACTACTTCATTAAGACGTAGATTAAGATTTTTGATTGATGTGAGTTCATCCTGATCATCTTCAGCCTCGGGTTTTGAGTATTCTTCATCTTTCTCTTCTTTTAACCATTTTTCATCCACATTATCTCTCTCTACAGTGAGACGATGTCTTTTTTTATTGCTTGGAACTGTGGCTCTTGCAGTACTAGCCTTTTGCATTTCATGTCGTGGTTTGCTAGCAAGAGCTTCTAGCCTAACTGCAGTGGATCGAACCTTATCTTCTTCAATTTTTTTAAATTCCCGTGCACTCAAGGCTTGTGTTTCATCATCCTTAGTTACATCCACCATTTCTTGCTCTAGAAGTTTACGTTCATGTTCTACACGTTTGTGATAGTGTGCCTGTTCTTCTTGTCCGTGCATCGAAGTCTGAGCTTTTTGATCTCCTTCATGTGAAGATCCTTGAATATGAGGAGCATATTGTGCATCTTGAAAGTACTCAAACATTATCTTTGCATGCATCCTTTTTGCCACCACACTAGGAAATTGCTCCCAAGTATATGAAAGAGTCTCCAATGCACTTTGCAGCTCTGGAAACTTTGATGGTTGAGGAGGAGGCATCACAAAGGTCTTTGAGTCTCTCCTTGACACAACAATATGAAGACCGCCAACTTCAGGATCTGAACTCTTTGTAAAAATATCCACAAAGGTCTCTTTTGGCTCTATCATTATGCCTACCACAAGGCTTGAAGTCATATCTTTTTTGAAGAAAGTAGCATCCCATGGATCTTTAACACCATTGAACTCTCTTTTTGACATAAGTAGAAAGAGTCTCTTTTCTTTTTGATGAAGAAACCAAGCTCTTCTGCCCATGTGATATCGAGTCCACCTACCAAAGCCATTGGGGCTATATTCCTTTACTTTGAAATTCAAAGTGACATCAAAAACCCATTCTCTGATCTCAGAGTCATTTAGGATAGCCACCACATTAGTTGATTGCTCGATAATCCTACAAGAAAAGATAATGAAGAATTTAGATACGTACAAGTAAAGTACAATATACAACCCTTGATACAATAAATGTGGGAAATAGCCCAAAAGGCTTTACAAGGCTTCATATGGCAATAAATGTGGGAAATAGCCTAGAAGGCTTTACAAGGCTTAAATATTTGTACAAATGTAAAAAAATTAGCCAATAAAGCTTTACAGTAATATAAAATGTCGTCTAGTGATAAAGCTTCAATCTTCGTGAAGACATGTAATCTATCCATCCATTGATTTGCCCTCTAGTCATAAAGCTTCAATCTTTGTGATGACATGTAATCTATCCATCCATTGATATCTGTGCACTGATACCCAACTGATGCAATCTACCCACTAAAAATTGTTCCATTGATATTTACTTATGCAGCCCACATGATATCCACTTATGCATCCCATTGATACTGTTAAATAGTGAATGGTTGAGATGGTTGGGTTTATTACAAGGCGCTTCATATGACAATAAATGTAAAAAATAGCATAGAAGGCTTTACAAGGTTTTTTATGACAAAAAAGGAGCTTAAATATTTATACAAATGCAATAAAAATAACCAATAATCATCAAGCTCCAATATGTCCCATGACATGTAATCTGTCCACTGATATATGTAATCTATCCACTGATATCTGCTCATGCAATCTGCCCACTGATAAACTTCTTGGTAAATGGTAAAAGGTCTTATTTAATAGCATGTTATGAGTGTTAAACCGCATGTGAGCAAAGGGACTGACAACAATTAGGAACTAGTTAGAAAAATTTAAGCATGGCTTCGATTGGCAACTTGGAGAATTGTCTCTCCTCTAAGGCAATCTAATCTATGCTAAACTATGCTAAACCAACCGTCGAAGCGAAGAAAAGCAATAAATAATTTCTTTTTCTGTGTTCATTTTAATGTGCTGGGGTTTAAGAGGCTTAAATATGCAAAAGAAGGGGTTTTGATGTAGAGGCTAAACCTGCATGTGAGATAAATGAAGAACAAGTATCTAAAGAAAAGTTAACATTTTTCAATTTAAAAGATGAATATATATAAAAATATTATCTCACCTTCAAAACAAACCATAAATTCACTCTTTTATAATTTTTTGAAAGTATAATATAAAACATGTAAATATATAAAACTCTCTTTACTTTCTCTCTCTCTCTCTCGACTCCTAAATCTCTTTGTAGCCATAGTCAAGACACCTCATTCTCTCTCTTAATCTCTCTCTCTCTCTTTGACAACTCTTATGTGTTTCCCTCTCTGTCCTCATCCCACTCATTCTCTCTCTTAGTTTATCTCAACTCTCTCTTTCTGTCCCTCCCATGGCGGCTAAGATTTTTCATTCTCTCTTTATCTCTCTCTCTCTTCCTAGGATTTGTAATTATTTCTCTCTCTCTCTCCATCTATGTCCTCTCTCTCGCTCTCCTCTTCTCTCTCTCTCTCTCTCTCTCTCTCTCTCTCTCTCTTACCCTCTCTATCTCCCTACCTCTATCCTCTTGGCCGCTAGGATTTGTCATCAGGTGGTATTGAAATGTTCTTAAAGAGGCACACCGATCCGATAAGTACTTGGACAGATAACACAGCTAAGGGTGTGTTTTTTTACAGATGTCCATATCACTAGGGAAAAAATGGTGTATAATGCGTGATCGACCATGCAAAGCATATCCGATGGTGACAATACTTTGCACGCACCTCAACGTAGTTGAAACAGACTTACGTGCAAAGTGGATCCCCCATCCGATAAGTACTTATTTGAATAACATGCCTACGGTTATGTTTTTATATCGTTGTGCATGACACAAAGGCAAAAACGGTGTTTTATGCTTGATCGACAATGCAAAGCATATCCGATGGGCACAATAGTTTGCACATACCTTCAACTAGGTAGAATTGACTTACATGCCAATTGGCATTCCCATCGTATAAGTACTTGATCGGATAACACACCTAGCAGCGTGTTTTTTTACGGATGTGCATGACACTAAGGCAAAAATGGTATTTAATGCTCGATCGACCATGCAAAGCTTATCCGATGGGCACAATACTTTTCCTATACCTTAACATAGGTGGTATTGAAATTTTCTTAAAGAGGCACACCCATCCGATAAGTACTCAAGGTCAGATAACATACCCAAGGGCATGTTTTTTTGCGGATGTGCATATCACTACGGGAAAAACGTTGTATAATAGGTAATCGACCATGCAAAGCATATCCGATGGTGACAATACTTTGCATGCATGTCAACCTAATTGAAACGGACTTGCGTGCAAACTGAAGCCCCCATCCGATAAGTACTTGTTTGATTAACATACTTAGGACCGTGTTTTTTCATGGTTGTGCATGACACTAAGGCAAAAACGGTGTTTTATGCTTGATCGACAATGCAAAGCATATCCAATGGGCACAATACTTTACACACACCTTCAACTAGGTGGAATTGACATACATGCAAAGTGGCACTCCCATCCCATAAGTTCTTGATCGGATAACATACCTAGCAGCGTGTTTTTTTACGGATGCACATGACACTAGAGCAAAAATAGTATTTATTGCTCGATCGATCATGCAAAGGATATCCGATGGGAACAACACTTTTTCTATGCCTCAACCTAGGTGGTATTGAAATGTTCTCAAAGAGGCACACCTATCCGATAAGTACTTGGTCAGATAATACACCTAAGGGCATGTTTTTTTACGAATGTGCATATCACTAGAGAAAAAATGGTGTATAAGGCATAATCGACCATGCAAAGCATATCCAATGGTGAAAATACTTTGCACGCATCCCAACCTAGATGAAATGGACTTGCGTGCAAACTGGAGCCCCCATCTGATAAGTACTTGTTTGATTAACACACTTAGGACCGTGTTTTTTCATGGTTGTGCATGACATTAAGGCAAAAACGGTGTTTTATGCTTGATCGACAATGCAAAGCATATCCGATGGACACAATACTTTGCACACACCTTCAACTAGGTAGAATTGACTTACATCCAAAGTGGCACACCCATCCCATAAGTGCTTGATCGGATAACATACCTAGTAGCATGTTTTTTTTGCGGATGTGCATGACACTAGAGCAAAAATAGTATTTAATGCTCGATCGACCATGCAAAGGATATCCGATGGGCACAACACTTTTTCTACACCGCAAGATAGATGGTATTGAAATGTTCTTAAAGAGGCACACCCATCCGATAAGTACTTGGTCAAATAACACACCTAAGGACGTGTTTTTTTACAGATGTGTATATCACTAAGGAAAAAATGGTGTATAATACGTGATCGACCATGCAAATCATATTCTATGGTGACAATACTTTGCGCGCACCTCAACGTAGTTGAAACAGACTTGTGTGCAAAGTGAAGCCTCCATCCGATAAGTACTTTTTTAATTAACACATTTAGGACCGTGTTTTTTCATGGTTGTGCATGACACTAAGGCAAAAACGGTGTTTTATGCTTGATCGACAATGCAAAGCATATCCGATGGGCACAATACTTTGCACACACCTTCAACTAGGTGGAATTGACTTACATGCAAAGTGGCACTCCCATCCCATAAGTGCTTGATTGGATAACATACCTAGCAGCGTGTTTTTTTACGGATGTGCATGACACTAGAGCAAAAATAGTATTTAATGCTCGATCGACCATGCAAAGGATATTAGATGGTCACAAAACTTTTCCTACGCCTCAACCTAGGTGGTATTGAAATGTTCTCAAAGAGGCACACCCATCCGATAAGTACTTGGTCAGATAACACACCTAATGGTGTGTTTTTTTGCAGATGTCCATATCACTAGGGAAAAAATGGTTTATAATGCGTGATCGACCATGCAAAGCATATCCGATGGTGATAATACTTTGCACGCACCTCAATGTAGTTGAATCACACCCATCGGATAGGTACTTGGTCAAATAACACACCTAATGGCATGTTTTTTTGTGAATGTCCATATCACTAGGGAAAAATGGTGTATAATGCGTGATCGACCATGCAAGGCATATCCGATGGTGACAATACTTTGCACGTACCTCAACGTAGTTGAAACATACTTGTGTGCAAAGTGGAGCCTCCATCCGATAAGTATTTATTTGAAGAACACACCTATGGCCGTGTTTTTATATGGTTGTGCATGACACAAAGGCAAAAACGGTGTTTTATGCTTGATCGACAATGCAAAGCATATCCGATGGGCACAATACTTTGCACACACCTTCAACTAGGTGAAATTGACTTACATGCAAAGTGGCATTCCCATCGCATAAGTACTTGATCAGATAACACAGGAAAAACGTTGTATAATGCGTAATCGACCATGCAGAGCATATCCGATGGTGACAATACTTTGCACGCATCTCAACCTAGTCAAAACGGACTTGTGTGCAAACTAGAGCCCCCATCCGATAAGTACTTGTTTGAATAACACACCTAGGACTGTGTTTTTTCATGGTTGTGCATGACAGTAAGGCAAAAACGGAGTTTTATGCTTGATCGACAATGCAAAGCATATCCGATGGGCACAATACTTTGCACACACCTTCAACTAGGTGGAATTGACTTACATGCAAAGTGGCATGCCCATCCCATAAGTGCTTGATCGGATAACATACCTAGCAGCGTATTTTTTTACGGATGTGCATGACACTAGAGCAAAAATAGTATTTAATGCTCGATCGACCATGGAAAGGATATCCGATGGGCACAACACTTTTCCTATGCCTCAACCTAGATGGTATTGAAATGTTCTCAATGAGGCACATCGATCCGATAAGTACTTGGTCAGATAACACACCTAATGGCGTGTTTTTTTGCGGATGTCTATATCACTAGGGAAAAAATTGTGTATAATGTGTGATCGACCATGCAAAGCATATCTGATGGTGACAATACTTTGCACGCACGTGAATGTAGTTGAAACGGACTTGCGTGTAAACTGGAGCCCCCATCCGATAAGTACTTGTTTGATTAATATACTTAGGACCATGTTTTTTCATGGTTGTGCATGACACTAAGGCAAAAACGGTGTTTTATGCTTGATCGACAATGCAAAGCATATCCGATGGGCACAATACTTTGCACACACCTTCAACTAGGTGGAATTGACTTACATGCAAAGTGGCATGCCCATCCCATAAGTGCTTGATCGGATAACATACCTATCAGCGTGTTTTTTTACGGATGTGCATGACACTAGAGCAAAAATAGTATTTAATGCTCGATCGACCATGCAAAGTATATCCGATGGGCACAACACTTTTGGTACGCCTCAACCTAGGTGTTATTGAAATGTTCTCAAAGAGGCACACCCATCCGATAAGTACTTGGTCAGATAACACACCTAAGGGCGTGTTTTTTTGCAAATGTGCATCTCACTAGGGAAAAAATGGTGTATAATGTGTGATCGACCATGCAAAGCATATCCGACGATGACAATACTTTGCATGCAACTCAACGTAGTTAAAAAGGACTTGCATGCAAAGTAGAGCTCCCATCCGATAAGTACTTGTTTGAATAACTTACCTAGGACCGTGTTTTTATATGGTTGTGCATGACACTAAGGCAAAAACGGTGTTTTATGCTTGATCGACAATGCAAAGCATATCCGATGGGCACCATACTTTGCACACACCTTCACCTAGGTGGAATTGACTTACATCCAAAGTGGCATTCCCATCACATAAGTGCTTGATCGGATAACATACCTAGCAGCGTGTTTTTTTATGGATGTGCATGACACTAAGTCAAAAATGGTTTTTAATGCTCGATCGACCATGCAAAGCATATCCGATGGGCACAATACTTCTCCTATACCTTAACCTAGGTGGTATTAAAATGTTCTCAAAGAGGCACACCGATCTGATAAGTACTTGGTCAGATAACATACCTAAGGGCATGTTTTTTTCCGGATGTGCATATCACTACGGGAAAAATGTTCTATAATGCGTAATCAACCATGCAGAGCATCTCCGATGGTGACAATACTTTGCACGCATCTCAACCTAGTTGAAATGGACTTTCATGCCAATTGTAGCCCCCATCCGATAAGTACTTGTTTGATTAACACACTTAGGACCGTGTTTTTTCATGGTTGTGCATGACACTAAGGCAAAAACGGTGTTTTATGCTTGATCTACAATGCAAAGCATATCCGATGGGCACAATACTTTGCACAAACCTTCAACTAGGTAGAATTTACTTACATGCAAAGTCGCACACCCATCCCATAAGTGCTTGATCGGATAACATACCTAGCAGCGTATTTTTTTTATGGATGTGCATGACACTAGAGCAAAAATAGTATTTAATGCTCAATCGACCATGCAAAGGATATCCGATGGGCACAATACTTTTCCTACACCACAACCTAGGTGGTTTTGAAATGTTCTCAAAGAGGGACACCCATCCGATAAGCACTTGGTCAGATAACATACCTAAGGGCGTGTTTTTTTGCGGATGTGCATACCACTAGGGAAAAAACGGTGTATAATGCGTGATCGACCATGCAAATCATATCCGATGGTGACAATACTTTGCACAAACCTTAATGTAGTTGAAATGGATTTACGTGCAAAGTGGAGCCCCCATCCGATAAGTACTTGTTTGAATAACATGCCTAGGAACGTGTTTTTTCATGGTTGTGCATGACACTAAGGCAAAAACGGTGTTTTATGCTTGATCAACAATGCAAAGCATATCCGATGGGCACAATACTTTGCACACACCTTCAACTAGGTGGAATTGACTTACATGCAAAGTGGCACGCCCATCCCATAAGTGCTTGATCGGATAACATACCTAGTAGCGTGTTTTTTTACGGATGTGCATCATACGAGTAAAAATAGTATTTATTGCTCGATCGATCATGCAAAGGATATCTAATGGGCAGAACACTTTTTGTATGCCTCAACCTAGGTGGTATTGGAATGTTCTCAAAGACGCACACCCATCCAATAAGTACTTGGTCAGATAACACACCTAAGGGCATGTTTTTTTGCGGATGTGCATATCACTCAGGAAAAAATGGTGTATAATGCATGATCGACCATGAAAAGCATATCCGATGGTGATAATACTTTGCACGCACCTCAACGTAGTTGAAATGGACTTGTGTGCAAAGTGGAGCCCCCATTCGATAAGTACTTATTTAAATAACATACCTACGGGCGTGTTTTTATATGGTTGTGCATGACAAAAAGGTAAAAATGATGTTTTATGCTTGATGGACAATGCAAAGAATATCCGATGGGCACAATACTTTGCACACACCTTCAACTAGGTGGAATTTACTTACATGTAAAGTGGCATTTCCATCGCATAAGTACTTGATCGGATAACACACCTAGCAGCGTGTTTTTTTACGGATATGCATGACACTAAGACAAAAATGGTATTTAATGCTCGATCGACCATGCAAAGCATATCCGATGGGCACAATACTTTTCCTACACCTTAACCTAGGTGGTATCTAAATGTTCTCAAAGAGTCAAACCCATCTAATAAGTACTTGGTCAGATTACATATCTAAGGGCATGTTTTTTTGCGGATGTGCATATCACTACGGAAAAAACATTGTATAATGCTTAACCATGCAGAGCATATCCAATGGTGATAATACTTTTCACGCATCTCAACCTAGTTGAAACGGACTTGCGTGCAAACTGGAGCCCCCATCCGATAAGTACTTGTTTGATTAACATACTTAGGACCGTGTTTTTTCATGGTTGTGCATGACATTAAGGCAAAAATGGTGTTTTATGCTTGATCGACAATGCAAAGCATATCCAATGGGCACAATACTTTACACACACCTTCCACTAGGTAGAATTGACTTACATGCAAAGTGGCACTCCCATCCCATAAGTGCTTGATCGGATAACATACCTAGCAGCGTGTTTTTTTACGGATGTGCATGACACTAGAGCAAAAATAGTATTTATTGCTCGATCGATCATGCAAAGGATATCCGATGGGCACAACACTTTTTCTATGCCTCAACCTAGGTGGTATTGAAATGTTCTCAAAGAGGCACACCTATCCGATAAGTACTTGGTTAGATAATACGCCTAAGGGCATGTTTTTTTACGGATGTGCATATCACTAGAGAAAAAATGGTGTATAAGGCATAATCGACCATGCAAAGCATATCCAATGGTGAAAATACTTTGCATACACCTCAATGTAGTTGAAACAAACTTGCGTGCAAAGTGGAGCCCCCATCCGATAAGTACTTGTTTGAATCACACACCTAGGACCGTATTTTTTCATGGTTGTGCATGACACTAAGGCGAAAACGGTGTTTTATGCTTGATCGACAATGCAAAGCATATCCGATGGCACAATACTTTGCACACACCTTCAACTAGGTGGAATTGACTTACATGCAAAGTGGCACACCCATCCCATAAGTGCTTGATCGGATAACATACCTAGCAGCGTGTTTTTTTACGGATGTGCATCATACGAGTAAAAATAGTATTTATTGCTCGATCGATCATGCAAAGGATATCTGATGGGTAGAACACTTTTTGTATGCCTCAACCTAGGTGGTATTGGAATGTTCTCAAAGAGGCACACCCATCCGATAAGTACTTGGTCAGATAGCACACCTAAGGGCATGTTTTTTTGCAAATGTGCATATCACTCAGGAAAAAATGGTGTATAATGCATGATCGACCATGCAAAGCATATCTGATGGTGACAATACTTTGGACGCACATTAAAGTAGTTGAAACGGACTTGCGTGCAAAGTGGAGCCCCCATCCGATAAGTACTTGTTTGAATAACACACCTAGGGCTGTGTTTTTATATGGTTGTGCATGACACTAAGGCAAAAACGGTGTTTTATGCTTGATCCACAATGCAAAGCATATTCGATGGGCACAATACTTTGCACACACCTTTAACCAGGTGGAATTAACTTACATGCAAAGTGGCATTTCCATCGCATAACACACCTAGCAGCGTGTTTTTTTTACGGATGTGCATGACACTAGAGCAAAAATAGTATTTAATGCTCGATCGACCATGCAAAGCATATCCGATGGGAACAATACTTTTCCTACACCTTAACCTAGGTGGTATTGAAATTTTGTCAAAGAGGCACACCCATCCGATAAGTACTTGGTCAGATAACATACCTAAGGGCGTGTTTTTTTGCAGATGTGCATATCACTATGGGAAGAATGTTGTATAATGCGTAATCGACCATGCAGAGCATATCCAATGGTGACAATACTTTGCATGCATGTCAACCTAATTGAAAAGGACTTGCGTGAAAAGTGGAGCCCCCATCCAATACGTACTTGTTTGATTAACACACTTAGGACCGTGTTTTTTCATGGTTGTGCATGACACTAAGGCAAAAACGGTGTTTTATACTTGATCGACAATGCAAAGCATATCTGATGGGCACAATACTTTGCACACACCTTCAACTAGGTGGAATTGACTTACATGCAAAGTGGCACGCCCATCCCATAAGTGCTTGATTGGATAACATACCTAGCAGGCTCGTGTTTTTTTACGGATGTGCATGACACTAGAGCAAAAATAGTATTTAATGCTCGATCGACCATGCAAAGGATAACTTGGTGTGTCCATCTGATGACTACTTGATCGGATAACTTCTCCCACTAATAAATTAAGTACTAATTAAAAATTATAATAAATGAGTAGATTATTAAAAAGAGACTAATATTTATGTAATTGTTGCTACTGCAGCTTGCTTGTGAAGGACTCTCACAAAGGAGATGGCTATAGATTTTGTTCCAAGGATGGATGTGATTTTATGTAGCAAAAGAGAAGTAGTTTCATTTGCTACAATCCATGATAGTGATCCCAATTCAGTTTGCCACTTTCGAAGACTTGGCGAAGATAAGGTGGCAGTTACTATATCAAAGATTCTTAGAACACATGTTGAGCTAAAGTATAAATGTGGAGATATGGAAACACTTGGAGATGTTATTCCCTACAATACATCCAACAAATCATTTATAGCATGGGACAAAGATGAGACTTACGCAACAGACATTATCAAGAATACAAAGTGCACCACCTTGGATTTTACTATAGGGGACATTTTACAATTGAGATCATTTGCAAATAAGATTGTAGCAGAAGGTGAAGTATTGGGATTTGAACAAGTGGAGCAATGGTCATTTGCACAGATGAGGATTCTAAAAGTCACTGATGATGGTATGATTGATAACATAACATCCTTATGTGATCCCTACTATGAGGTAGGCAAGAATATGAGATGGAGCATGCAATTTTTAAACATGAGAAAGAGGCACATGGTTTTCAATGATAAAGACAAGGTATACTACAATATCAAAGGACCTAAAAAGTGTGCCCATGTGCCAAGCTCTATCACTTCAAATGTGGATGATTTCAATATACTCAATTATAGAAGTGACATCTTATCTGGAGTGGATGAGTTCATTGTTTCCGAGAAACAAAATGATTTTAGAAGTGAAGCCTCATCTGGGGTGGATGAATTCTTGCACAGTGAGAAGGGCAAAGGTTTCAATAGCGATGTCTTGTTAAGTGTGGATGAGTTCATGCATATTAACAAACCTGGTGTCAATCAAGCTTGTGGATTTGTGAAAGCCATGCAAGATGTCCCAATGAGTGATGTTCTCTCAGGAGTGGAAGAGTTTCAAGGTTCTCAATACTCTCGTAGAATATTGAATTCATTGAATGGTCCTAAGAGTATGTTAAAAACGAGGATGAGATCAACAGAGGATTATTCAATATTTAACTTTGATTGTGATATGGACAAGGATGCAACGACCAATCATGGATGCTTGGTTACAAACAAATGTGAGGAGAAGAAGTGCATAAATACAGATAACAACGTGCACGAGGAACGAAAACGGTCATACATATGCATGAAGAGAAAGCAAATCTAGGCAGATCCACAAAAGCAACCAAAGAGAAAGAGAGTAATGAAGGAGAAGAACATGTTAAATGCATTGGGATATCTATGTTGCGAGCGAAGATGTATGCACTTCATTGATCTTGCAGACATCAGGAAATGTAGAGGACACATGTGGCAAAGAAGAGGAAGCAAAAGAAATGAATACCTTCTCACAAGTCTCTCTTGCTTTCTTCAAAATGGCAATAAAAGGCTAAGTTCAAGACAAAAGGTAAAACCTCTCGTAAATGGAAAAAGGATTTGCAATAAGGCATATCGCAATATTACTGGATTATCCCATGGTACATATTGGGATTTAGTCACCAAGGCAAAGGGTGGCAACAAATTTAGCATTCACAGTAATAGAGAAAGGTCCAAATCAAGAATCTCAACTGTCAGGGCAGCATCAATTTTGCAAGACTTCATACATGAAAATGCTTTACATCAACCCCATATATCTACCAAACTCCCTAACAGTGACGCGATCACTGAAATGCACCTTCCAATGGGCTTCACAAAGCTCGAAGTATTTGACTCTATTGCAGAAAAGCAAAGGCAAAGAGGGGATGCCGTAGCTTCTTCTCATACTTTGTATACTCTTTGGAAGAAGAACTTTGGATATGTTAAAATCCCAAGGAGGCAAAAAATGTCAAAGTGCAATGTCTATGATGATTTAAAGCGAGCGATTGAGAGTGCAACATGTCCAAATCAAAGGGAATTATACAAAAAAAAACCGAAAATCTCATCATGACCTTATTCGACATTCCAGACAAAAATATGCATTTTGGAAGGAGCAAGCTATTTCGCATCCCGATGACTACATGTGCCTTATTGTAGATGGCATGGATCAGAATACAACAACATTGCCTCATTTTGTTGCCATTCCACCTAAATTACAAGGAAAGCACTTTCTAAAGACACATCTATGTGGAGTGTTAGTGCATGGAATTCAGTTCTTTGTAGATATATGGATTGATTCCTTGCATCTACATGATAGCAATCAAGTTGTAACATCTATTATGAAGGCAATTCGCAATGTACATGCAGAAAAAGGTCGCCTACCACCGACTTTGAGAATACAAGTTGATAATTACTGGCGAGAAAATAAGAATGTACTCATGTTTGCATTCTGCTCCATGCTAGTTGCTCATCAAATCTTCAATGAGGTCGAATGTGGATTTTTGTATGTTGGGCATACACATGAGGATATCGATCAGGTTTTTAGCACATTCTCAAGGGAGCTTAAATGCAAGGATGTGGAGACAATAGATGACTTGGTAAGAAGATGTGGCAGGCAAGTTGGTGGTCGAAGGAAAGTACAGTATGTGAGAGGCTCGAAAGAATGTATGATTGGAAGAGCTTCATTCTACCTTTCATACAAACGGATGGTGATGCATTGACAGGTCATACCAATCCACACTACTTTCGGTTTCTTTTTTAAGATGAAAAACCCGTAATGCAATGGCAACAGTATTCTCATGATACAAAATGGGAACCTGAAGGACCTTATAGTCTCTTAACTTCAATTTCCAGCAAGGAAAGGTATCCAACATGGGCTCCTATACAAGAATTCAATGAGAGGTCTAACTATGAAATAGAAGGATTAAAAGCATTTATTACATACAAAGAGGAAATGCTCCAGAGATATACTGATTCGAAGCCTACTTAGAGAGAACACACTACCATTGTAATTAACAAGACACGAAATTTAATAAAGGACCTTGAGAGAATGCGAGGCTCAAGGATGTCAAGGAAGAATGCAATATGTTTTGGCCAAATGTTCATAACGATTTGCGCCCAGCTCCAGCCTTTCAAAATGAATTTGTATCATTACTCCCACGTCCATATTGTGGACCGAAGAAGAGAAAGTTTATGCCACAAGTAGATATAGAGGTCGATTGTTTTGTTGTGGTTCGGCCATCGGATGATGAATATGAGAATGTGAAGTTTTGGGTTGCAAAAGTAGTTGATGTGCAAAGAGATGACCAAGGGAGAGCTACAACATTTACAACGGTATGGTATGAGCCAAAGGGCAGGAAGGAGAATATGGATAACAACACATTGTATACTAATTGTATAATGAAGGAGTGGGTCCCAAATGATGAAGCGGTCTCTCAAGTTTCGACGGAGACAATCATAGTGTCTTGGCATTCAAGGGCAAAGAAATCAAAGAAGCGCATGGGATATGAGGTAGAAGGAAAAATAAAAATACCACAGCAAACTATTTTGCATATACACAAATTTTTAAGGATGCTCGCCATGGAGGAAGTAGAAGGAGATAGTGCAAATGAAGAATGTCCATGATTAAAGCTTTGTATTGAAGTCCATTGAAGGATTTTATTTGGGTACTAGGCAAGAAGCCAATCCAAGACAATTATAATCAGAGTCATCACCTCCTATGTCAAATGAGAGTCAAAATATGCACTGGATGTCACCCAAGGTCAAGGCTTGTAAAGACAATAGGGAGTTAATGCAGATGGCACCTAGCAAGGGACTATCACATTGAGCAATAAGACAATGGGGAGTCAATGCACCCAAGGGGCAAGGCTTGGCAAGATAACTTGTGGGAGTTAATGCAGATGGCACCTATATTTTGCACTAGATGTCACCCAAGGGTCAAGGCTTGGCAAGACAATAGGGAGTTAATGCAGATGGCACCTGGCAAGGGACTATCGCATTGAGCAATAAGACAATGGGGAGTCAATGCACCCAAGGGGCAAGGCTTGGCAAGACAAGTGGGAGTCAAATTATGTAGATGGCACCTGGCAAGGTACTGTCGTGACATTGAGCAATAAGACAATGGGGAGTCAAATTATGCAAATGGCACGAATTGAGGCTCTTTAAGAGCAACAATTTAAATTGTAAACATATGTTCAATCTATATCATTTTGGATATAAAGATTCTAGCTGAGAGCAACGTCTCTCAATGTAATCATATAATAATAGCTATAATAGCTATTATACCTCTTTGGTTCAGTACAAAACTTGGGTCTTATGGCATCATGTCTTTTTTCTATTTATTAAAAGTTTTAAAAATTTTGTGCATATTGCGAGTGACAATGTTATTTTCATGAAATATTTAAGTCTCCTTTCATGGATTTATAAATTTATCACGTCAAGGTAAAACATCAAGGAAAAATATTAAAAATAATTAAATTAACAAATAACTTAGATATAGCTAGAATTTCTAATATAGGATTATTTCAAATTCTTGCATATTGGTGCAAAAGTATAGATTGAAAAAACAATATTTTTATGTGAATATGATAGTGCCACAAAGTGAACTTTTGATTTGGGAAGAATATTTTCAGAAAGTAAAATTTTGATTTGGGAAGGATATTTTCACAAAGTAAAGTTTTCATTTGGGAAGGATTTTTGGGCTTTGTCCAAAAACAACACAAAAAGTCCATAATTAATGAAATAGGTGTTTAGATGGAGATAGAGTAACTTATCAAGTATACACAGTTTAGCATGCAAAGTACACACGTGTATTTGCTTCAATGGAATTGGTAGAATGGGGTCCCACTTAGGATCTTTTTTGTGATGATCAGGGGCTGCACTTTGGTTGCAAGAAAGGATGCCATTTTCCCACTGTAGGCTTCCCTTTTGCATCTTTTGAGAGTGGGTGCAATACAAGCATGTCCATTTTGCATCTGCACTTGTATCACAACCATACAAGCACTTGAGGGTCTTTAAATCACCAGCTAGATGCCATTCAACTTGAAACATTCCATGCCCATCCACAATTAATGTTTGCCTTGCCTCTTGTCTTCGAATAATTGACAGGATGCCGGTTCTCTCCAAAACCCATTTCAATGTCTCGTGGCACTCCTTTGGGGTCTCAAAGGCTGCAAGCCACCATGTGTCCTTCTCAGATTGGACTGAGAAACCCTGCTCAACTTCCTCATCCCCTTGAGCAAAACGCAAGGTGTCATTCATAATACAAATGCTCACCCTCTCTAGCTTGTGCTCTTTTACCAACTGAGCTTCATCCATTTTCATAACAAATACTAGCTTGCCATCTATACAATGAAAGAGAATTTCAATAAGGATATAGAAATCAGAAGAAATAAAGTTGAATGTGAAGAGGGAATTTCTCTTACCTTCTTCTCTCATCCCATAGAATTTGACCATGGCTCTTTGCAAATTCTCTACATCCACGTAAACATTATTGAATGCATTCATCTCAAACATTTGGATGCCAGATTTCTTTTTACTCTTCCAAGTCATTGTGCCACTTACACAATGGTATCCTCCAAGCTTTTCTCTAGCACATTGGTTTGTTTCTTGACGTGCAAGCCTTACAGACCATGGTGTTGGCAATGGCATTGTAGATATCTTAAACTTGTCCTCCATAGCAGACTTGAAAATTTTAAAAACAGAGTTGTAAGCTTCACGACTTACACCAGCAGCATCACAAGCTCCAAGCACCTCCTTTGCTTAGACGAGCCCCTTGAAATCTTTCATTACCTCTCTAGCAACTTGTTTACGTAGCCCTTTTTGTCTAGGGTCCTTCAACACTTCCATGACATCACTTGGCTTTATTAAACTTCTTAGAACATATGAAGGATCACTATCATCCATTTCAATTATTCCCATCACATTCTCCATGAAATTCCTAAAGTAGAGTACAAATGAGTCTTAGTGGAAAGAATGCAACACCACAAATATTTTGGGGTAAAAAATTTCATTGAAAATTTGGGGAACTAACCTTGCAGCCCGTATTCTCCTCTTTCGGGCACCACTATTGGTTGACAATGCATCCATAGATTGCAATTGTCTTTTCCTCTCCTTCAGTCCCAAAGGTGTTCCCTTCAACTTTTGTACTTGTTCTATCGACTTCTCTCGTTCCTTCTCCACAGCACGTTGAACTTGGCCATAGATAGACCTTTCCAAATCTTGTTTGCTTTCAGCAAGCTTCTGGATTGATTAGACTTCCAATTCATGTCGCTCCAAGTCCAGTGCATGTGCTTTGTCATTGAGTTCTTTGTTTTGCAATTGGAGATCTTGCATACTATTATGCATTGCCACAATAGTAATATTTCCCAAATGTGTAAGATCGTCTGCTTGGGCTCTCTGCACCTTGCTTGCTTGCATGGCCAATGTCTGAGAATAGTTCAATTGATTGTAATAACCGGGCAATCGTGCATGTCCCTTGCCAACAAACCAAAAAACATCATGCACTGTATGAAAAGGAGGACTCTTTTGGGTGGCAGGGTCTAAAGGATACAAGTTTCCATCCACCCAAAGGTCAAGATGCTTCTTCCCTTGCAATCGAAGACTGTGGAGCACACTTTGAGGAGTTCCACTATATCCCAAAGAATGTGTGCTTGCATATTCTACCTCCAGTTGTAGGTCCACATGGTACTTGTTGGATATGTCCTCGAATGGTGCCATGAGTACTTAAAGAGAGGTATCAGTGATTCAGGCTAAAATGTAGGGGAGAGTTGGCAAAGATGGAGCAGTGAGAGGGAGAGAGTAGCAAGGAAGAGGGAGGAGGAGAAGCAGATGAGGGCAAGAGGAAGAGGAGGAGAAGAGTAGGGCGATAGGTGTAGAAGGGAGGGAAGGAGCTACTGTAGAAGGGAGGAGGAGAGGAGAGATGCTACAAGAGGGAGGAGGAGGGGAGAGATTCTAAAGGAGGGAGGAGCAGAGGAGAGGGATCCTAGGCGGCTGGAGGAGGGGAGAGGAAGGAGGGAGGAGGAGCCAGAAGGAGGAGGAGGAGCCAAAAGGAGGAGGAGGGGAGAGGGAGGAGGGAGGAGGAGGAGCAAGGCGGAGGGGGAGGGAGGGAGAGGGAGAGGGAGGAGGAGGAGGGAGGGAGGTAGGGAGGGAGGGAGAGAGAGGGAGGGAGGGAGAGAGGGAGAGAGAGAGAGAGAGAGGGAGGGAGGGAGGGAAATTTGAAATTTGAAATTCAAATTTTAAAAAGTGGCCCCCTCCCCTCAGTGATGGGGGAAGAGGTGGGCTCAATTGTGGGCTTAATCCACCTAGGTTGGGCTGATTAGGCCTCTTTGGGACCCTCCAAGCCCCTTGCATTAGCCCATTAAGCATTCCCTAATCCCTCCCTAATCCATTCCTTATGAGGCCCTTTTGAGACCCCCATTCTCCCCTAATGATCCATGTTAAGATATAGATTATGTTAATGTTGTAGTCTTGTAACTTTTGTGCCTTTGCATGAATCTTTCCATTGCATGTCTAGATGGAGGGAAGAGTTTGTTAGAATTAGAGCTTCTTGTTTGAGATTCCAAAGCTCAAAGTCACTATTTATAATAAGGAGAAACACGGTGCAGATGAGTCAATGGGGATGGTTATGTAAGTATTTCCCTTCTTTGAGCTTAGTATTCATGAAAGTGATGGTTTTGAGACATACATATCCCATAGAGCTATGAATTCAAGCCTTTTGTCAATTGCAAAGCGAACCCTTGTTGTTGGCTACACATAGGTTTCACTAGTTTCCTATTGAGACAGCATATGTTCATGCCCTTGCCATTGGTGAGCTATCCAAGCAGGAGCTTGTTAGCTCTATGTAGAGAAACTATGAGACCCAACTCAAAAGTAACTCACAGTCCCCAGGTCTAGATAGATCCATTGGGTTTATCGATTATCAAGGGGTCTAGGTAGGATGATGGGGTGGAGCAATTATAGGTCTTCCGTGGCACGAGTGGGAGACTTTCTTACAATAGTAGTAGAGGAATCAAGGTAGATAGCCAAAGAAATAGAAATGAGACTCGAGAGGGAGAGATCAGGAACATCATGGAGAGGGATAGGAATGAGACTCAATAGTGACAAGGGAGAAGAGCTATGGGAATGAGACTCGGTCGAGAGCAAGAAAAGAATCAAGGACTAAGAGAGAGCACTCCAGAGAGAGAGAGAGAGAGGGGGGGGGAGGGAGAGAGAGGGAGAGAGAGGGGGGGGGAATGGAGGGAGGGAGAGAGGGAGGGAGGGAGGGACAGACGGAGAGAGGGAGGGAGAGGGAGGGAGAGGGGGGGAGAGGGGGGGGGAGAGAGAGAGACAGAGATAGAGACAGAGATAGAGAGGGAGAGGGAGGGAGGGACGGAGGGAGGGAGGGAAGGAGGGGGGGGGAGAGAGAGAGAGAGAGAGAGAGAGAGAGAGAGAAAGAGAGAGATAGAGAGGGGAGGGAGAGAGAGAGAGAGAGAGAGAGAGAGAGAGAGAGAGAGAGAGGGAGGGACGGAGGGAGGTGTTGTCACTATTTCTCCCAAGTGTAGGTTCCAAGGTTGTTGGTCACTTACAGTTGTGTCATTGCTTATTGTAGCATAGGTTTTCACAAGTGGAGCATAGGTCCTCAAGTCGTGTTCCAGTGAAAGGTGTAGGCTAAAGCTTGGATAGCAAATCTCATGCGTGTGTGGGTGAGAAAGAGGGTTCGATCATAACGATTGATGGAGGCTCTTGCCTCCATAGGAGTTCAAGGGTTTAGAAAGGGATTTGAGGGTTCAAAAAGGGGACAAGGTTGAGAGAGATATTGGGTTGCAAGGTTTAGTAGGAGTCCAGGGTTGAGGAGTGGAGAGCTAGTCTCCTTCACAATTTTGGGGGGTAAGGGTTGAGGAGGGAGGACAAGGAAGGAGAAGGAGGAGGGAGGAGAGAGGAGGAAAGAGGAAGGAGGGAGGAGGTGAGGGAGGAGGAGGAGTAGGAGGAGGGAGGAGAAGGGAGGAGGAGCAGGGTGAAGGAGGATGGAGGAGGGTGGAGGATGGAGGAAGAGGGAGAAAGAGGGAGGAGGAGGAGGGAAGAAGAAGAGGATGGAGGATGCAGGAGGAGGGTGGAGCAAGAGGGAGGAGGAGGGAGGAGGAGAAGGAGGAGGGAGGAGGAGGAGGGAGTACAAGGGTAGGGAGTGTAAGAATAAGTGCATGCTAGAACATGATAGTGTAAGAGAGCATGGACACAATGGAGATCAATCACATGAACACAATAGTACTAAGCTTGAACACTGAACCCCAAAGAGTGGGAGCTTCATTCCATTCAAAAAAAATTTTACATGTTGGTCTCTACACAATCCATAGGTACCTCTGTGGTGGGACCTCTTTTATAGGAGACCTCTTGTGCTAGTAGAATTCTTGGCATTGAGCAACACCAACTTGCCATTGTTCTTCATTACCACTTAGTGGCTCCTAGACCTGTTGTCCTAGTGCTCCATCCAACACTCAAATCTACTCCGAGTTGCAAATCTCCATCGGTTCTCAAAATCTCAATGCAGTTGATTCCACATTCTATGCAGGTTGCCTTCCACCCCACCGTGCAATTCCCCATTGGCGACATGCACGGAGACATCAATGACTAGTCTGATTGATTCATATAGGATGCTACCTACAACCAGCACTGATATGGATGATTTATCCGTACATTCATCACCAACTCGGTAAAATTGTTACTGTCGGGAGATGCCACCCATGATTCTATGGAGTTGTGCCTCAATAAGCGTAGAACCAACAGTATTTACATATTTGTCTTTGTAATATCCCAAGGCAATTTTGATGTAAGGAAGAATGAGGTATAAAAAGATCACGATCAGTAACATGACGTTGAATTGTCAAGAAAAATGTTGGCCCTCTGTTCATCGATGCCCAAACAAACCAAACTTTCTTTGTCTACTGAGCCGCAATGTTGGAGAGGAATGGCCAAAATCTTGGAGGCACTCACCCCTTGGTCCTTCATGTATCGTCTGAATGGGTAACCATGAGGGGAAATTGGTGGGGTTGACGATTTGAGTAACCATTTTAAATCAGGGGGAAGCACGTCATGAAAACATGCAAAAATAATTGTCTCTAATAGTTGATGAAATAGTCTAAGAATTTTGTATCGATGTACTGTAGATGTGAGCAGCCAAGGCCAACAGTTGTGATGGAGGGGACTCCAGAGATGATGAAGTTGCTTTGAATAGATATATAAGAAAATCGAACATGCCTAAGATTTATGGAGTGGATACAAAAAGGGTCTCAACAACAATGAAGAAAACCACACATGAGATTTAAGCCCTTAAGACATTCCCAATGATTTGCGAGGGGTTTTTATCTTCCTAAAACTAATTGAAGAGTTTTAGGAAAAGCCTTGGGGGGGTCACTATGTATAAACCCTCTATATCACGTGTGTTCAAGGCCTATTTCTAAAATCCCTTATCTAAAAAATTTTCATTAATAAAATGTACCCCTTTTCTATACAAATCTGTAAATTTTTTCCAAAACTATTTTAAATAGTCCCTTATGTATATTTATTTCTGTAAATTTTAGAAATAAAAAATGTCCTTCTGTTGAACTCACGTGATAGGGTTACATATGATGAATGACCCCCCTGAGGGAAAAGCAAAAAGTTGTAGGATTTTGGTAGCATCCCATGTCACAATCCCATTACTAATGGATGACCATTCACTTCTAACCATTTAGCATGTGGGAAAATACCAATGGAATAATCTACTCCCATTTATACTAGTGATTTTCACTAAAACCTTCCCTATCTACTCAATGTCTTGTGTTCAAGTCTCAAAGGACCATTTTTTAATCTTATGGCCCAAGTGGCTAAACCCGTGCTTGTGTTTGGGAGGTCCTAAATCATCCATGACATCTCTCATTGCTTCGACAAAGGCTTATCAATCTCTTATAGAATATTACTTGGACTACTCTGGATGTTGAGTGAACCTCTATCTCAATGGGATCCATGATGGCAACAGAGGGGATTCACATAGAAATTTCTTATAACTATACTACGTGGCTTTAAATGACAGGGTTTTATAAATCAAAAGTTAAAGGTAAAGTTACATAATTGTATCTACGTATAAAGTTTATCAATTTAACTTTAAAAGGGACAAACCATAACTTTTATAGAAAAAAGGTCTTTTTTTAAAATGCTCCTTAAACATGCATCGTATCTAGGGTTTCTTCATATGCAGAGATAGTGCACCCTTGAGAGAGAAAGACATAGCTGGTCGACATCAAATAATTTATTCAGCTTGGATTTATAGGTCAATGTTACTTTGATATAGCCTAAGCCAAAGCAAGCCATCATGTGGTGAACAACATGTGATGGGTCTTAAAGGCCACCACATAGTCATCCATGTCTCTAGAAATTCATAGGGGAGTATCTCTACAAGATTTTGACTGACCCCAAATGCTTCAAAACACAAAGAAGTGAAAGGGCATACTATCGGGTTTGATGCTTTGTATTATGAAATGCAATGACCTTTGGCATGCTTATGAGCAATATAGCAAGCAAGTGCATGGAAAAAGAAATAATTTAAAATTGTAAATAGTGTTAGATTTACTAAAATATCTTTGCACATGCACAAATTCCACATTTACAACTTCTTCCATTTTAGGGTGAATCTAGATACCAATACCAGAAACTATCAATGTTTTAAGACCACCACGTAGTAGTCCCACTAGTTGGATTCCGAAATTTCAATTCGTTTTGGTTTTCAACAAATTAAAAAAAAGTTATGGAGCATGCCCTCAAATGGGTGTGCATCATTTTAGCACAACATTGGAGGCCCATTAATCCATGCTCAATGTTCTCATTTGGGTTTGTCCTTGGGTTAAGGAGAGGCTCATGTAGTGTACTTTTGAATGATTAGTTGGTTGCATGTATGTATGGAACAAAATTTTGATGTTTTTGAATAAATTGCTATATCCTCTAAGTCTTCAGGATGCATGCTTCACATGCAACATAGCCCTTGTAATGCTTTAACGGTCTCATTCCAAATCCTTATTTCATAATTTCTTGGTCTCATGTTCAAGTTTTGAATGTGTACTACAACTTGAAGACAAAGTTTACCGAATTCTCTTGAGCAATGCATAAGTTATGGATCATGCAAGATACCTATATATAGAAAAGTCCCTGAACCTCATCACAAATGGCTACACCCAAGCAAGCAATGACCCAATCTAATTCTGATGATGTGTATCGCGAGAGGGAGAAAACCGATAGCTGAAAATTTCTCTACTCCCACAAATTTTGAATGTTCACACCTCCCCCCCATCAAATCTTAGAAGATTAAGTACCTATGACCTGCCCCCACCCCTGTCCTACAACTCGCACACACCTCAATGTGACCTTGTGACGTCTTTGGTTTGGCATTGTCATCTTTTGGGTAAGTTGTCTTCTATTCTTTGCTTGCCTCATAAGCTAGCTTCTCTTTGTTTTGGTTTGGCATTGTCATCTTTCACTGATTATGGCCTTGGCAAAATGCAGCTCGGCATGGCTTGCAAGAGAATAAGACAAAGGCTATGAGACAAAAAAGCCTCAAAGCTTGGTTAGGGCACAAGGAACAAAAGACTCCTTACAGAGCAGCACAGCAGGAAGCAGCTGTTGCAGATGCACACATTTGACCATTGCCATCAGAGTGAAGAACGCAAGCTATGATGTCAGGATTGCTGGTAGCATTCGAGGAATTAGCAACATTAGGCCATTCATGTAAATAACAGTCTTGAGTATTTACAAGCTTTAGCCTGCACCCTAAAGTTCATAGAGTGACAACCCTACCAACACCACGAGAGATGCACGCAGAGCAGAAGCAATGCTCGATCATCTCGATCTGAGTAGTATATGGGCTTCAACAAAATGAAAGAAAAGGAGAGACATTTTAAGTGCGGAAGTCATTGCAAAAGTGGTGACGTTTTGGCACAAAATATGAGAGTTTCACCAAATAACAAGGACATATGTAGAAAGCAAATCTTGCAACCCATAATGTTAGCGAGAATATCATACACATTCTTGATACAACACAAGTCAATGGTTGCCTAAACCATCCCAGTGGTTCTTTGTGATTGAGCTTTGGGATAGTTTAGTTGGTTCATTTCTGGATACAACATAGGTCAGTGGTTGCCTAACTAGCCTAGTGTTTGTTTGCGATTGAGCTTGGGGATAGTTTATTAGGTTGGCTTAATGTGATTATCCTAAACCAACCCAGTGGTTGGTATATTATGCAACTGTGGTTGGTTCAGCTCAAACAGCAGAACTAGGCTAGCTTTGACTTAGTGTGATTGTCATAAACTGGCCCGGTGGTTGGAACATCATGCAATCGTGGTTGGGTCATTGCAAACACTAGTTATGTGATTGTCTTGAACTAGTGTGGTTGACCAAAAAGAAACAACAATATATTGTTATTTTACTAAACCAGCCTGGTGCTTGGAACGTCATGCAACCATGGTTGGTTTAGCTCAAACACCAGTGTGTTTGAACAGACATTAGTTATTGACCAGCTCAGTGGTTGAAATTATAGTGTTTCTTATTGCTTAAATTAGTTGTTGCCGATTTGCCAAACACACATATGCTTTGACCTATGCAGAGAAGCCGTGAATGACTTGAGATCTAGTCATATTGGAGCATTGCTCCATGGGGATCGGTCTCCCCAATGGATGTGCAGTTTGTAGGCCATTTGGACCTCATCATGTGTCCCAAAAAACCACCGTGCTTGTTTCTGTAAATCCCAAATGATAGATTAACCCCATGCTTGTTTTTCATATATGCCAAACAACCATAGTGCTTGATTTTAGTCATCCAATGGCACATCATGGGATCCAATTGCATTTTCCTTGGTTGCGTACAAGGAAAATAGCTCCCACAAATAGGCTAGTTCTTTGTAACTATTGTCAGATTTCAACCACCAGGTTGGTGAAATATTAGAAAATGGATTTGTTTATGGCATCCCCTTTAGGCTGGCTCTCTTTAACTATTGTCAATTTCAACCACCGAGTTGTTACCACAAATCCATGGGTGACCACAAATCCTATACAAATGAATTGCATGCCATTGATCTTATAATAACAGAAGCAAACCACCACAATGGTGGCAATTAATATCCTAGTGTGCAACCAACCACTGTGCTAGCGAACACTAATCATGACCAATTATCCTATAGTACCTCCTTATCCTAAAATTATTACAAGAATTAGAATTATCCCATTAATTTATTCCTTTAGTATTTAGTTTAGTGAGATCCAGCATTTTTATCACGCAGCTGATGCATGTGTGCTCATTGTTTCGTAGTGATGCATGTGTCCTCCTACATGACTGGATATATGGCTGCGGCTATATCAGTGTGTAGCATTGTGTGCACCACTTACATGTGACAATATGTGTAGCATGTGTGCACCATCCGTACGATTTTATTCATGTGTAGCATCAGGTGCACCATGAGATGGTATGTGTTGCATGTGTGCACCATTCATCTGTGATTTATTGATTTTGCATTGCTATAATATTGAAAGGTTAATTGATTGTGGTGATTAATTACAAGGTTATCTTATGGTTGAAATATTTCATTACTATTGATTGTGTGAATCCAGGGGAAGAGTAATTGATTGGGTGACGGCATCTGGCAAGCATGATTCGCCATATTTTGGGCACGTAGGCGCAACTCCAGTGATGCAAGGATAAATAAGGTTTATGCCTAATTTTTTATATTACAAAAGCTTATGTACATATTTGAATTTTGGAATATAAGTGGCTTGGCTAAGTGAATAAACTAAAGTTAGAAAAAGCTTTATTTTTAGAAACAGCCAGCTATTCTAGAAGGTGGATGGGCTTTTTATAAAAGGGTGCATGGAGGAAAGCACAGATGCTTTTGGAATGATTTTTGCTCGGAAGCTTTTTGAGAAATATACATAAGTACATAAGAGGTAGAAGGAGAGCACCACTCCTATGGGGGGAGATTGTACCTAGCACGCTTATTCTATCTCTTCCGTTTGTGAGTTTTGAGAGTTTGTGCGTATTTTCGAATAGTGTTGCTGTGTTTTTCAAGGATTTGTAGGTTCCACGAGCGTTTCCTATCACTGTGGTATTAGAGCCAAGGTTTCATCATCCATAGCATGGGAAGCACACGCACCTTGTGTTCTCGAATAAGAAACCATAGCATGCATCAGATTACAGACATCGCGTACAAGAGTGCAACGAAGTTGAAGCAGCAAAAGCAAACAGCGCATAACGGATTAGAAGTAGGGAAACGTGCGCTGAAGAAAAAAAATCGCAGCAAAAGAAGTCGGCCATATGCAGACAGGTCGAAGCTTGTGAACGCACACCCACACCCTAGCTCCTCCAAGTGTACGATAAAGACGGCGACAAAGACGATGACCAAGGCATAGTCCTTGGCATACCTGGCACCAAAGGCACCATTGGCTGTGGGCGAGGAAGCCTTGGGAGATTGTTTTTGTGTTTTTCAAGGATTTGCAGGTTCCATGAGCGTTTCCCATCACAAAAACAGATCGTATTATTCCAAAGTGCTATACTAAAACAATTCCCTTTAGGATGGTTCTCTTTATCTATTATCAAAATTCAGCCCTCCAGGCTAGTGACCACAAATCCTAAATGAATTGCAAGCTATAGAAGCATACTGTATTATTGGAAAATGTTCATCAAATTATAAATTCCAACTCAAGGAATCATTTTCAAATTATAAAGTTCAACTGATTGAAGCAGTCATAAGAAAATAGAAGCTTTGAATCCAACTAAATGCAACATTTTCCACTTGTTTCACTAAATCCCAATCAATAAATCCGAAACAAGGGAAAATGTAAATCCCAAACAACCACCGAGCTTGGTTTAGTGATAATGATTGTGCATGAGGTACCATCTAATTCATAGGTTTAGATTAGCATTCAGTCTGAATCACTATAATAACAATGAATGTGCACGAGGGACAATCTAATTCATGAGCTCAGATTAGCATTGAGCCAGAATAAGACTATAATAACAATGACTTTCCATGGGGGACCATCTAGTTCATAAGCTTAGATTAGCATTCAGTCGGTTCATCAGGCTGTAATAACAATAGTTATCATTCTTATGATTGAGAACTATTGTTATTACAGTTTGACAAACTGAATCAATGATAATCTGATGTCATGTTTTGATCTTTCCTCTCTTCAGTTGAATGTAATAACAATGACTTTGCATGAGGGGCCATCTAGTTCACAAGCTCGGATTAGCATTGAGTCGAAATCAACATGTAATAACAATGACTTTTCATGAGGGACCATCTAATTTGCACACTCAGATTAGCATTAAGCTAGAGTAGACTGTAATAACTATCAAACTATTAGAGTTTTCCAATGACTAAGAAATTCTCCTATGGCAACCATCTAATTGCACATCATGGGCTAGACGTTGATATATATGACCGCCTTAGGCTACTAGCAAGATGGGTGTATGTTCCACCTCTCCTCCCCCCTCATCCCATTTAATTATTATGATATTGGCTCCGATGATCAAGAAATTATCCCATGGCAACCTTCTAATCGCACGTCATGGCTAGATGATTATCTAAATGACCATCTACACTAGGCTAGGCTACCAGCAAGCTAGGTGCATGTGCCAATGCTCCTCCCCCCTCATCCCATTTAGGTATTATGATCTTGGCTCCGATGACCAAGAAATTCTCCCATGGCAACCATCTAATCGCACGGCATGGCTAGACAATGATGTATATGACTGCCTATGCGAGGCTAGGCTACCATAGCAAAATCTAGCGAGTGAATTGTGGGCTCTCAGTAGCGATAGGCACCTAGAGTTACACAAAATAACATAAGAAACAAAGGGGGAAAGAGAAAGGGTAGCAAGTCTAGCCTTAAGGGTAGAGAAACAATTCATCGCACCCAAGAAAATCCCTCTCCTACCCCCTTCCATGCTCTCTCCAAGCCCCCTTCGACCCCTGTGATGAATCTTCTGTTGCAACCTCGGTGCCCCTTCATAATTCTTCCCAAGTCATGGGATCCATTGTTTTCCTTGGCTCTCCATCCTGCGACACTCCACCAACCATAGCCATGACTAAGGGAGTTGCAGGATGGGGAGCCAAGGGAAATGGATTATCGTTGGCACTGGTAGAGAACTCAACTTGGTGATGAGACTCTCATAATCGAGCACAACCTTCAGCATTGGGAAAGGAGAACTCAACTTGGTGATAAGCTATAACACATTAAGAGCATGCATCAGTGTGTTGAAGCTCACCACTAGATTGAGTTCCTTATCCACTATCAAATGTTGTGCTTGATTGAGCTCACTACCAAGTTGAGCTCTCTCTATTAGTGCCTTAAAAAAAGTATCTATGAAGAAGGTTATGTTCAATTATGAGGTGCTCATATTATTCGTTGCATACGAGGAGAAATGGGTCAAAATTATAAGAAAGTCCTGACTATCTACAATATCACTATGAGGTGCTCATATTGTCCCCTACATATGAGGCACCAGGTCAAAAGTGTAAGAAAGTGCTAACAAGGGCAAACAGTGACACCCGATCCTGCCACAACAGTGGTATTGACAAGTTCTAAAAGTGTTTGAAGAAGTGTCACAAAGACAAAGTGCTAGCATCTTTGGATGTAATCTATTTTTTTTAATGTTTACTTTAGATGCTTTTATTCTGTTTCAATTTCAATGTAATACTATTATCGCAAAAAACTCTCGGATGTGATTTCTTTTGTTTCAATTTCAATGTAGTGCCATTATTGCCAAGTTGTTACTTCGGTAGTGAAAGTGGCTCTAAAGAAGCACAAATGGCATATGTATTTTTGCCCTCGTTTACATTTTACTGCAACCATAGGGATCGTTGCACAAGTAACTGTTGAAAAAATTATTGTTACTATTGAAAATGGTTCACAAAATGCCCTCATTTAGGATTTACTGCAACCAGTGCAATCGGTGCGATTGCAACACAAGCAATTGTTGCATAAGGACTAAAATAGATCTAAAATAGGACTACATTTTCCTTATCTTGGAACTAAAATAGCTCCAAGAACTAGCAGAATTTGTTGCACAAGGACTAGTAGGACTAAAATAGCTTCAAAATAGGAGTATTATTTCCATGGTTTAGAACTATAATAACTCCAATAACTAGTGCGGTGGTTGCAAGGAAACTTCAAAATAGGAGTATATTCTCCTTGGTTTAGAACTATAATAACTCTAACTCGGGGGGGGTCACTATGTACAAACCCTCTATATCACATGCATTCTAGGTCCATTTTTAAAATCCCTTATCTATGAATTTTTCATTAATTAAATGTACCCTTTTTCTATACAAATCTATAAATTTCCTCCAAAACTATTTTAAACACTTCCTTATGTATGTTAATTTTTATTAAATTTAGAAATATAAAATATTCCTCCATTGAACTCACGTGATAGGGTTACACATGATGAGTGACCCCCCAAGAACTCCAAGAACCAGCATGGTGGTTGCAATGAAACTATCATAAATTTCAAATGTCTACATTTTCCTTAGCTTGGAACTAAAATAGCTCCAAGAATGTGTGTGGTCATTGAGAAATTGTTGCAAAAGGAGTAATACGACGAAAATATCTCCAAATGGTTAAAAGGAGTAATACTCCAAAATAATACTATTTTCCTTGGTTTAGAACTAAAATAGCTCCAACATCGAGCACGGTGGTTGCTGATATGGACCTTGAGGGGTCCCTTTTAGAGATTAACATGCCATGGTGGTCTTCATGCCAATGTGATGGTCTCTCCATGCCAACATCATTGCTCAAACCAACACGGTGGTCAGTGTGACAAAAGATTGTGTTGTGCAGTGATAGATGGCAAAGTTGTGCAATGGAAAATGGCAAGGCAAAAGTTTTATGCTATAGTCAGGCCAACGTGGTTGTGCTCCAAACCAGCATGGTGTTCAGTGTGTTATGCAGTGATAGATGGTGAAGCTTTGCAATGACAGATGGCAAGGAAAAAGATGTGTGATGTAGTCAGAGCAATAGTCTCTGTGCTCATGAGTAAATGCATATAGTGCCATGTGTCAAGCTATGCGCTATTGTTTGACAATGATAATATTGTGTCTCACTATTATGCCAGTGTGGTAATCATGATGCCAAAAAAACTTTTGGTGAGAGCGCGAGTACGTGCAAAATTCAAAATCTCACCCACCAATGCATTGCGTCGGGGCCCCAAAATGACCTGAAAATAGTTCTGTGATTGGCTACACCCAAGCAAACGTTGACCCTAATTATTTACCATAGAAATATCATTTTGTACTTTTGATTATCTTAGTAGAAACCCAATCCTCTGCTTCATGCATCTCATCATATGTAATATAGTCACAACTACACAAGACAAGCAAGGGGAGAATAAGCTTGAGTAAAGAGTTACCATGCATTTTGTATCTTCAAATTATTTAGGAGTGTCTCCTTCTCCCTCTCTCGAAAGGCCAACGTTTTTGGTCCAGAAGAGATTTTTTTTCTTACAAGATGTGATTGTTGTAGCACTTGTTTTTTGTTTCAAAAATTTTAAAAAGCTCATGTCTCAGGCGCCTCGTGTGCTAACTCCCTAGGCACATAGTGATCTTGTTGACTTGGCAACATCTTCCATACGTCTCCATCAATAGGGTGTTACTACTTGGGAGTTACAAGCTCGTCTTGCATCACAATCCAAAGAGATCAAGGACTTGCAAGAACGCGTACACACATTAGAGGCTGAGCTTGCACAGTACAAACATGCCAAGTTTGGAGACTTGGATGCAGCTAAGGATATTCACACATTTAAAGGCTTCAGGACATCACTAACATAGATTCGCAGGGTGCAAGACCAAGCACTCATGGAATGGCATATGTGGGACCTAGTGCATAATTATGTAAACTTCATACATAACTTTGTAATACTCTTCATCGAATATAATGATCCAGATTAATTGCATAATGTGGATTGATTATGAACAAACATTTGTTTCATTGTACAATTTTTTTTCATCGTCCAATTTCTTGTGCAATGAGAGTTCAAATTTGTTTTATAGTATCTCCTCCAATGGCATCAATGGTGAGATATTAGACTAAACATTAATAAGTTTTTATTTGTCAATCCTGTACCAAACTCTACCAAATCTAAGATAAATTTATCCCTCCATCCATATTAAGTAGTACATCTTAGAAGCTCTTTAAAATTAATGCTTTTGTACTTTTTGCAAAGTTGCACTCAATGAAAAGAGAGGGGTTGATAGAAATGGTCATTTCCATGAGCCCATCGAAACCACCAATTTTACCTACCTCTATGTTTTCATACAGTAGAATTTTGAACACCTATTTCATTAATTTTGGACTTTTTCTGTTGTTTTTGGATGAAGCCCAAACATCCTTCCCAATTGAAAAGTTTACTTTGTGAAAATATCCTTTCCAAATCAAAATTTTACTTTCTGAAAATATTCTTCCCAAAATCAAAAGTTCACTTTATGGCACTATCATATTCGCGCATAAAAATCTTGTTTTTTCAATCTATACTTTTGCACCAACATGCAAGAATTTGAAATAATCCTATTTTAGAAATTCTAGCTATATCTAAGTTATTTGTTAATTTAATTATTTTTAATATTTTTCCTTGACATGATAAATTTATAAATCCATGAAATGAGACTTAAATATTTCATGTAAATAACATTGTCACTCGCAATATGAACAAAATTTTTAAAACTTTTAATAAATAGAAAAAAGACATGATGCCATAAGACCCAAGTTTTGTATTGAACCAAAGAATTATAATAGCAATTATAGCTATCATTATATGTTTACATTGAGAGACGTTGCTCTCAACTGGAGTCTTTGTATCCAAAATGATATAGATTGAACATATGTTTACAGTTTAAATTGTTGCTCTTAAAGAGCCTCATTTCGTGCCATCTGCATAATTTGACTCCCCATTGTCTTATTGCTCAATGTCACGATAGTCCCTTGCCAGGTGCCATCTGCACTAACTCCCACTTGTCTTGCCAAGCCTTGCCCCTTGGGTGCATTGACTCCCCATTGTCTTATTGCTCAATGTGACAGTCCCTTACCAGGTGCCATCTGCATTAACTCCCTATTGTCTTGCCAAGCCTTTACCCTTGGGTGACATCCAGTGCATATTTTGACTCTCATTTGACATAGGAGGTGATGACTCTGATTATAATTGTCAATTGGCTTCTTGCCTAGTACCCAAATAAAATCCTTCAATGGACTTCAATACAAAGCTTTAATCATGGACATTTTTCATTTGCACTGTCTCCTTCTACTTCCTCCATGGCGAGCATCCTTAAAAATTCGTGTATATGCAAAATACTTTGCTGTAGTATTTTTATTTTTCCTTCTACCTCATATCCCATGCACTTCTTTGATTTCGTTGCCCTTGAATGCAAAGACACTATGATTGTCTCCGTCAAAACTTGTGAGACCGCTTCATCATTTGGGACCCACTCCTTTATTATACAATTAGTATACAATGTGTTGTTATCCATATTCTCCTTCCTACCCTTTGGCTCATACCATACTGTTGTAAATGTTGTAGCTCTCCCTTGGTCATCTCTTTGCACAGCAACTACCTTTGCAACCCAAAACTTCACATTCTCATATTCATCATCCGATGGCCGAACCACAACAAAACAATCGACCTCTATATCTACTTGTGGCATAAACTCTCTCTTCTTCAGTCCACAATATGGATGTGGGAGTAATGATACAAATTCATTTTCAAAGACTGGAGCTGGGCGCAAATCATTATGAACATTTGGCCAAAACATATTGCATTCTTCCTTGACATCCTTTGAGCCTCGCATTCTCTCAAGGTCCTTTATTAAATTTTGTGTCTTGTTAATTATAGTGGTAGTGTGTTCTCTCCAAGTAGGCTTCCAATCAGGATATCTACGAAGCATTTCCTCTTTGTATGTAATAAATGCGTTTAATCCTTCTATTTCACAGTTAGACCTCTCATTGAATTCTTGTATAGGAGCCCATGTTGGATACCTTTCCTTGCTGGGAATTGAAGTTAAGAGACTGTAAGGTTCTTCAGGTTCCCATTTTGTATCATGAGAATACTGTTGCCATTGCATTACGAGTTTTTCATCTTTTTTTAAAAAATGAAAGTAGTGTGGATTGGTATGACCTGTCAATGCATCACCACCGGTTTGTATGAAAGGTAGAATGAAGCTCTTCCAATCATACATTCTTTCGAGCCTCTCACATACTGTACTTTCCTTACAACCACCAACTTGCCTACCACATCTTCTTACCAAGTCATCTATTGTCTCCACATCCTTGCATTTAAGCTCTCTTGAGACTATGCTAAAATCCTGATCGATATCCTCATGTGTACGCCCAACATACAAAAATCCACATTCGACCTCATTGAAGATTCGATGAGCAACTAGCATGGAGTAGAATGCAAACATGAGTACATTCTTATTTTCTCGCTAGCAATTATCAGCTTGTATTCTCAAAGTCGGTGGTAGGTGACCTTTTTCTGCATGTACATTGCGAATTGCCTTCATAATAGATGTTACAACTTGATTGCTATCATGTAGATGCAAGGAATCAATCCATATATCTGCAAAGAACTTAATTCCATGCACTAACACTCCACATAGATGTGTCTTTAGAAAGTGTTTTCCTTGTAATTTAGGTAGAGTGGCAACAAAATGAGGCAATGTTGTTGTATTTGATCCATGCCATCTACAATAAGGCACATGTAGTCATCGGATGCGAAATAGCTTGCTCCTTCCAAAATGCATATTTTTGTCTGGAATGTCGAATAAGATCATGATGAGATTTTTGGTTTTTTTTTGTATAATTCCCTTTGATTTGGACATGTTGCACTCTCAATCGCTCACTTTAAATCATCACAGACATTGCACTTTGACATTTTTTGCCTCCTTGGGATTTTAACATATCCAAAGTTCTTCTTCCAAAGAGTATACAAAGTATGAGAAGAAGCTATGGCATCCCCTCTTTGTTGGGATATCTCAAGGTGTATGCCTCAGGCACACCTTGGTTTCTATGTGTGAGTGCTAGAGGCACAGTTAGGTGCCCATAAGCACAGTTAGCTGGTGGTAGAAGCCACATAGGATGATTGAGAGAATCTAGGAGTAGATTGAGGAGATGATTGTGGAGCTCTGAAGTCATCAGTGATGTCAGTGAGCATGTAAGAGGTGCCTACATAAGGACCTCACTCTTCTTCATTCTATATGCAAGTATTCTGAGTTTGTGTTCACTCTATGCTTTCTTTTCAGTTTACCAACATGGTATCAGAGCCCTTTGATCCTCCTTGAGCCCATTTGTGCCACATCATCTTCTTCTTCTCCATCTTTTCTTCACCATCTCTTCCCCTTCTTCCCAAATCTTGCTAAAGCTTGTTCTCCTCCGTTTCTCTGCCATTCTCCAAGCCCTTCCTGTTGGAGATACATCTCAAAGGGGCAAACCTCTGCCTGCAAGGAATTGAAGCATCATCGCTACTGCTAGACGCCATTGCATGAAAATCGTCGAACGTGTCTTCCACGATTTCTCTGAGACTGCTCCATGTTTCTCTAATTCCTTTCAAAGGAAGCTTCTCCATACCTTGAGCTATCTTGTGCTGAAATTTGAGCAGCAATGGCTGCATATTCAAGGCAAAAACAGAGAAAAACCAGTCGAAATTGAAGAAGCAAGCTATGGCGATCTGGCACAGATTTGCACCCCTCCTCCTCAATGCACCTTCTGTGGTATATGATCTTTCTTTTGCCTTAAAAAGCCCCTTTTTCTTTGCTTTGGAGAGTGAGATACAAGCCCTCCAATATCAGGCCTTTGTTTTTGACAGTTTTGACAAGGTTTTGAAAGTGATGCTACATTAAATGCTACTTTAGCATTTATGAGGTTCTGAAGTTTTGAAAAGCATTAGTACAATTGTGGCTACAACTTTCTTTTCAGTTGCTATACCTGGTTTTGATTGGAAAGCTTTCATTTAGCCACCTCTGTGAAGCATGTAAGTGAAAGCATCATTGATTGAAATTTGGTCACAAGTCTTTGCTACATTAAATGCTTATATTTTGAAGCTTTTCAGTTATTTTTCTAGCCTTGTAAGAGAGAAGACACTGCCCAATACCTGGGTTAGACCCTCTCATGACTACCATATTGAATATAGATAAGTTCAATTGTAAGGTCTTCCACACATGGTAGATGAAGGTGAAATTTGCATTGATGAGGGAAAACCTCTGGGGACTTGTCAAACCGGCTTCAACTTCTTCTTCAATAGCCTCCAATGCTGGAGAATCCTCAGCTTCGACACGCCTGGTAAGGGATCCCGCTAGAGAGGAGAAAGCATATGGTATCATTGCTCTTGCTTTAGGAGATGATTATATTCGTCACATCTCTAACTTAGAATCTCCTTCAGAAGCTTGGCAGAAGCTTGACATGATTTTTGGTGCTAGCTCTCACATCTCAAAATTATCACTTAAAATTTCTTTCTTTGAATTAAAGATGGTTAGTGGCACTCCTTTGGCTGCCCATGTCAATTACATGCAGAGTCTTATGACTCAACTTGCCTCTATCAACTCTCCTATCACTACAGATGATGCTATGGCAGTGTTGCTTAAGAGTATGCCTGAAGATTATGATCATATTGTTACCACTTTGAAAAATCTTCCTAATCCTAATCTTGAAGGTATTATCTCTACTCTCCAAGAAGAAGAAAGGCACATGGAGCTCCGAAAAGGCAATGACACAGCCTATGCCATAAAAATCCAGAAGGGCAAGTTTTCACCTTGCAATCATTGTGGGAAGACTAATCACCTCTCAAAAGACTGCTTCAAAATCAATCCATGTAAACACTATGGCAAAAACAATCATCATGAGAAGTTTTGCAGAGCCAAAAAGGAAGCAACTTCAAAGATAGAAAATGCCAATCTACTTTCAGTTGATGTGCCTCCACAAGATGAGGCATCCTTTGAAGATTATGCTTTTTAAATCATCTCTATGTATGCTCTAGATCTCTCTTTTGTTGAGTCAAGGTACTCAGCCTGGATAGTCCTCCAAAATGAATGAAATAAACTATTGTGTTTTGTGTGTTTTGTAAACACCTCTGGTCACCATATGATGTAGGCCATGTGTATGTGTTTTACTCCATGATACCTCCTGCAGACATTGTGTGCATGTACATGCAGGGGAGATAACCAGTGGAAGGTCTTTTGTATCCCTTTTGTTTACCTTACACCCTTGGGAACCCCTTGCTAGCATGAGATCCTAGCCATAGATTTATCCTTGACCACCATGAGATGGCATGAGAAACTATGAGACTAGATGTATCCTTGACATAGCCTGAGGCATTCCCTTGAGGGGGGGTTTGTTGGGATATCTCAAGATGTATGCCTCAGGCACACCTTGGTTTCAATGCTAGAGGCACAGTTAGGTGCCCATAAGCATAGTTAGGTGGTGGTAGAAGCCACATAGGATGATTGAGAGAATCTAGGCGCAGATTGAGGAGATGATTGTGGAGCTCTGAAGTCATCAACGATGTCAGTGAGCATGTAAGAGGTGCCTACATAAGGACCTCACTCTTCTTCATTCTATATGCAAGTATTCTGAGTTTGTGTTCACTCTATGCTTTCTTTTCAGTTTACCAACACTCTTTGCCTTTGCTTTTCTGTAATAGAGGCAAATACTTTGAGCTTTTTCAAGCCCATTGGAAGGTGCATTTCAATGATCGCATCATCGTTAAGGAGTTTGATAGATATATGGGGTTGAGGTAAAGCATTTTCATGTATGAAGTCTTGCAAAATTGTTGCTGCCCTGATAGTTGAGATTCTTGATTTGGACCTTTCTCTATTACTGTGAATGCTAAATTTGTTGCCACCCTTTGCCTTGGTGACTAAATCCCAATATGTACCATGGGATAATCTAGTAATATTGTGATATGCCTTATTGCAAATATTTTTTCCATTTACAAGAGGTTTTACCTTTTGTCTTGAACTTAGCATTTCAAGCATCCATGATTGGTCGTTGCATCCTTGGCCATATCACAATCAAAGTTGCATAAGTCTCATCTTTGTCCCATGCTATAAATGATTTGTTGGATGTATTGTAGGGCATAACATCTCCAAGTGTTTCCATATCTCCACATTTATACTTTAGCTCAACATGTGCGCTAAGAATCTTTGATACAATAACTGCCACCTTATCTTTTCCAAGTCTTCGAAAGTGGCAAATTGAATTGGGATCACTATCATGGATTGTAGCAAATGCAACTACTTCTCTTTTGCTACATAAAATCACATCCACATCCCTGGAAAAAATCTATAGCCATCTCCTTTGTGAGAGTCCTTTGCAAGCAAGCTTTTGCAAGCAAGCTGTAGTAGCAACAATTACATAACTATTAGTCTCTTTTTAATAATCTACTCATTTATTATAATTTTTAATTAGTACTTAATTTATTGGTGGGAGAAGTTATCCAATCAAGTACTCATCACATGGACACGCCACTTTGCATGCAACTCAATAACACCTACATTGAGGTGTGTGCAAAGTATTGTGCCCATCGTCTATGCTTTGCATAGTATATCATGCATTAAACACCATTTGTGCCTCAGTGTCATATACAACCATAAAAAACACGATCCTAGGTGTGTTATTCGAACAAGTACTTATCAAATGGGGGCTCCACTTTGCACGCAAGTCAGATATGCTTTGCATGGTCGATCACGCATTATACACCATTTTCCCCCTAATGATATGCACATCCGTAAAAAAACACCCCCTTAGGTGTGTTATCTGACCAAGTACTTATTGGATGGGTGTGCCTCTTTGAAAACAAGTCAATACCACCGAGGTTGAGGTGTAGGAAAAGTATTGTGCCCATCAGATATGCTTTGCATGGTCGATCGAGCATTAAATACCATTTTTGCCTTAGTGTCATGCACATCCGTAAAAAACACGCTGCTAGTTATGTTATCCGATCAAGTACTTATGGGATGGGCATACCACTTTGCATGTAAGTCAATTCCACCTATTTTAAGCTGTTTGCAAAGTATTGTATCCATCGGATATGCTTTTCATTGTCGATCAAGCATAAAACACCGTTTTTGCCTTAGTGTCATGCACAACCATAAAAGAACACGGTCCTAGGTGTGTTATTCAAACAAGTACTTCTCAGATGGGGGCTCCACTTTGCATGCAAGTCCATTTCAACTAGTTTGAGGTGCGTGCAAAGTATTGTGACCATCAGATATGCTTTGCATGGTCGATCACGCATTATACACCATTTTTCCCTAGTGATATGCACATCCGTAAAAAAACATGCCCTTAGGTGTGTTATCCAACCAGGTACTTATCTGATGGGTATGCCTCTTTGAGAACATTTCAATACCACCTAGATTGAGGCACAGGAAAAGTATTCTGTCCATCAGATATCTTTTGCATTGTCGATCGAGCATTAAATACCATTTTTCCTCTAGTGTCGTGCACATCCATTAAAAAACACCACTGCTAGGTATGTTATCCGATCAAGTACATATGGGATGGGAGTGCCACTTTGCATGTAAGTGAAATCCACCTAGTTGAAGGTGTGTGAAAAGTATTGTGCCCATCGGATATTCTTTGCATTGCCAATCAAGCATAAAACACCGTTTTTGTCTTAGTGTCATGCACATCCGTAAAAAAACATGCTGCTAGGTATGTCATTTGATCAAGTACTTATGGGATGGGTGCTCCACTTTTAACACAAGTCCATTTCAACTAGGTTGAGGTGCGTGCAAAATAATGTGACCATCGGATATGCTTTGCATGGTCGATCACGCATTATCCACTGTTTTTCCCGTAGTGATATGCACATCTACAAAAAAACATGCCCTTAGGTATGTTATCTGACTAAGTACTTATCGCATGGGTGTGCCTCTTTGAGAACATTTCAATACCACCTAGCTTGAGGAATAGGAAAATTTTTGTGCCCATCGGATATCCTTCGCATGGCCGATCAAGCATTAAATACGATTTTTGCTCTAGTGTCATGCACATCCATAAAAAAACACGTTGCTAGGTATGTTATCTGATCAAGTACTTATGGGATGGGTGCCCCACTTTGCATGTAAGTCAATTCCACCTAGTTGAAGGTGTGTGAAAAGTATTGTGCCCATCAGATATGCTTTGCATTGTCGATCAAGCATAAAACACCCTTTTTGCCTTAGTGTCATGCACAACCATAAAAAAACAAGGTCCTAGGTGTGTTATTCAAACAAGTACTTCTCAGATGGGGTCTCCACTTTGCATGCAGGTCTGTTTCAACAAGGTTGAGATGCGTTCAAAGTATTGTGACCATCGGATATGCTTTGCATGGTCGATCACACATTATACACCGTTTTTCCCCTAGTGATATGCACATCCGTAAAAAAGCAGGCCCTTAGGTGTGTTATCCAACCACCTACTTATTTGATGGGTGTGCCTCTTTGAGAACTCGTCAATACCACCTAGGTTGAGGCATAGGAAAAGTATTGTGCCCATCGGATATCCTTTGCATGGTCGATCAAGCATTAAGTACTATTTTTGCTCTAGTGTCATGCACATGCGTAAAAAAACACGCTGCTAGGTATGTTATCCGATCAAGTACTTATGGTATGGGCACCCCACTTTTCATGTAAGTCAATTTCACCTAGTTGAAGGTGTGTGCAAAGTATTGTGCCCATCGGATATGCTTTGCATTGTCGATCAAGCATAAAACACTGTTTTTGCCTTAGTGTCATGCACAACCATAAAAAACATAGTCCTAGGTGTGTTATTCAAACAAGTACTTCTCAGATGGGGGCTCCATTTTACATGCAAGTCCGTTTCAACAAGTTTGAAGTGTGTGCAAAGTATTATGACCATCGGATATGCTTTGCATGGTCCATCACGCATTATACACCATTTTTCCCGTAGTGATATGCACATCCGTAAAAAAACAGGCCCTTAGGTGTGTTATCCAACCAAGTACATATCTGATGGGTGTGCCTCTTTGAGAACATGTCAATACCACCTAGGTTGAGGCATAGGAAAAGTATTGTGCCCATCGGATATCCTTTGCATGGTCGATCGAGCATTAAATACTTTTTTTGCTCTAGTGTCATGCACATGCGTAAAAAAACACGATGCTAGGTATGCTATCCAAAGTAATTATGGGATGGGTGTGTCACTTTGCATGTAAGTCAATTCCACCTAGTTGAAGTTTTTTTCAAAGTATTGTGCCCATCGGATATGCTTTGCATTGTCGATCAAGCATAAAACACCATTTTTGCTTTAGTGTCATGCACAACCATTAAAAAACACGTCCTGGGTGTGTTATTCAAACAAGTACTTCGCAGATGGGGGCTCCACTTTGCACGCAAGTTGGTTTCAACTAGGTTAAGGTTTGTTCAAAGTATTGTGACCATCGGATATGCTTTACGTGGCCGATCACGCATTATACACCGTTTTTTCCCTAGTGATATGCACATCCACAAAAAAACACGCCCTTAGGTGTGTTATCTGACCAAGTACTTATCGGATGGGTGTGCTTGTTTGAAAACATGTCAATTCCACCTAGTTTGAGGTGTAGGAAAAGTATTGTGCCCATGCTTTGCATGGTTGATCGAGCATTAAATACCATTTTTGCCTTGGTGTCATGCACATCCGTAAAAAAACACGCTGCTAGGTATGTTATCCAATCAAGTACTTATGGGATGGGCATGCCACTTTGCATGTAAGTCAATTCCACCTAGTCGAATGTGTGTGCAAAGCATTATGCCCATCGGGTATGCTTTGCATTGTCGATGAAGCATAAAACACCATTTTTGCTCTAATGTAATGCACAACCATAAAAAACACGATCCTAGGTGTGTTATTTAAACAAGTACTTATCGGATGGGGGCTCCACTTTTCACGCAAGTATCTTTCAACTAGGTTGAGGTGCGTGCAAAGTATTGTAACCATTGGATATACTTTTCATGGTCGATCACGCATTGTACACCGTTTTTCCCCTAGTGATATGCACATCCGTAAAAAAACACGCCGTTAGGTGTGTTATCTAACCATGTACTTATTGGATGGGTGTGCGTGTTTGAAAACATGTCAATACCACCTAGGTTGAGGGATAGGAAAGGTATTGTGCCCATTGGATATGCTTTGCATGGTCGATTGATCATTAAATACCATTTTTGCCTTGGTGTCATGCACATCCGAAAAAGCACGCTGCTAGGTATGTTATCCAATCAAGTACTTATGGGATGGGCATGCCACTTTGTATGTAAGTCAATTTCACCTAGTTTAAGGTGTGTGCAAAGTATTGTGCCCATCGGATATGCTTTGCATTGTCGATCAAGCATAAAACACAATTTTGCCTTAGTGTCATGCACAACCATCAAAAAACACAGTCCTAGGTGTATTATTCAAACAAGTACTTCTCAGATGGGGGCTCCACTTTGCATGCAAGTGCGTTTCAACTAGTTTGGGGTGCGTGCAAAGTATTGTGACCATCGGATATGCTTTTCATGGTCGATCACGCATTATACACCATTTTTTCCCCTAGTGATATGCACATCCCTAAAAAACATGCCCTTAGCTGTGTTATCCAACCAAGTACTTATCTGATCGGTGTGCCTCTTAGAGAACATGTCAATACCACCTAGGTTGAGGCATAGGGAAAGTATTGTACCCATCAGATATCCTTTGCATTGTCGATTGAGCATTAAATTTGCTCTAGTGTCATGCACATCCGTAAAAAAACATGCTACTAGGTATGTTATCCGATCAACTACTTATGGGATGGACGTGCCACTTTGCATGTAAGTAAATTCCACCTAGTTGAAGGTGTTTGAAAAGTATTGTGCCCATCGGATATGCTTTGCATTGTCGATCAAGCATAAAACACCATTTTTGCCTTAGTGCCATGCACAACCATAAAAAAACACGGTCCTAGGTGTGTTATTTAAACAAGTACTTCTCAGATAGGGGCTTCACTTTTCACACAAGTATATTTCAACTAGGTTGAGGTGCATGCAAAGTATTGTGACCATCGGATATGCTTTGCATTGTCAATCATGCATTTCCACTGTTTTTCCTGTAGTGATATGCACATCCACAAAAAAACACACCCTTAGATATGTTATCTGACCAAGTACTTATCAGATGGGTGTACCTATTTTAGAACATTTCAATACCACCTAGGTTGAGGTGTAGGAAAATTGTTGTGCCCATCGGATATCCTTTGCATGGTCGATCGAGCATTAAATAGTATTTTTGCTCTAGTGTCATGCACATCCGTAAAAAAACACGCTGCTAGGTGTGTTATCCGATCAAGCACTTATGGGATGGGCATGCCACTTTGCATGTATATCAATTCCACCTACTTGAATGTGTGTGCAAATTATTGTTCCCATCGGATATGCTTTGCATTGCCGATCAAGCATAAAATACCATTTTTGCCTTAGTGTCATGCACAACCATAAAAAAACACGGTCCTAGGTGTGTTATTCAAACAAGTACTTATTGGGTGGGGGCTCCACTTTGCACACAAGTCCGTTTCAACTAGGTTGAGGTGCATGCAAAGTATTGTCACCATCGGATATGATTTTCATGGTCGATCATGCATTATACAACATTTTTCTAGTAGTGATATGCACATCCGCAAAAAAACATGCCCTTAGGTATGTTATCAGACCAAGTATTTATCGGATGGGTGTGCCTCTTTGAGAACATTTCAATGCCACCTAGGTTAAGGTGTAGGAAAAGTATTGTGCCCACTAGATATGCTTTGCATGGTCGATCGAGCATTAAATACCATTTTGCCTTAGTGTCATGCACATTCGTAAAAAAACACACTACTAGGTGTGTTATCCGATCAAGTACTTATGCAATGGGAATGCTACTTTGCATGTAATTCAATTCCACCTAGTTGAAAGTGTGTGCAAAGTATTGTGCCCATCGGATATGCTTGCATTGTCGATCAAGCATAAAACACTGTTTTTCCCTTAGTGTCATGCACAACCATAAAAAAACACAGTCCTAGGTGTGTTATTCAAACAAGTACTTATCAGATGGGGGCTCCACTTTGTATGTAAGTCCTTTTCAAATATTTTGAGGTGCGTGCAAAGTATTATCACCATCGGATATTCTTTGCATGGTTGATCATGCATTATGCAACGTTTTTCCTGTAGTGATATGCACATCCGCAAAAAAACACGCCCTTAGGTATGTTATCTGACCAAGTACTTATCGGATGGGTATTTTTGCCTTAGTGTCATGCACATCCATAAAAAAACACATTGCTAGGTGTGTTATCCGATCAAGTACTTATACGATGGCAATGCCACTTTGCATGTAAGTCAATTCCACCTAGTTGAAGGTGTGTGCAAAATATTGTGCCCATCAGACATGCTTTGCATTGTAGATCAAGCATAAAACACCATTTTTGCCTTAGTGTCATGCACAACCATAAAAAAACAAGGTCCTAGGTGTGTTAATCAAGTACTTAACGGATGGGCATCCACTTTGCACATAAGTCCAATTCCACTAGGTTGACATGCGTGCAAAGTATTGTCACCATTGGATATGCTCTGCATGGTCGATTAGGCATTATACAACATTTTATCGGTAGTGATATGCACATCCGCAAAAAAACACGCCCTTAGGTATGTTATCTGACCAAGTACTTATCGGATGGGTGTGACTCTTTGAGAACATTTCAATACCACCTAGTTGAAGGTGTAGGAAAAGTATTGTGCCCATCAGATATGCTTTGCATGGTCGATCGAGCATTAAATACCATTTTTGCCTTAGTGTCATGCACATCCGTAAAAAGACACGCTGCTAGGTGTGTTATTCGATCAAGTACTTATGCGATGGGAATGCCACTTTGCATCTAAGTCAATTTCACCTCTTTGAAGGTGTGTGCAAAGTATTGTGCCCATCGGATATGCTTTGCATTGTCGATCAAGCATAAAACACCGTTTTTGCCTTAGTGTCATGCATAACCATAAAAAAACACGGTCCTAGGTGTGTTATTCAAACAAGTACTTATCGGATGGGGGCTCCACTTTGCATGCAAGTCTGTCTCAACTAGGTTGACGTGCATGCAAAGTATTGTTACCATCGGATATGATTTGCATGGGCGATCATGCATTATACAACGTTTTTCTAGTAGTGATATGCACATCCACAAAAAAACATGCCCTTAGGTATGTTATCTGACCAAGTACTTATCGGATGGGTGTGCCTCTTTGAGAACATTTCAATACCACCTAGGTTACGGTGTAGGAAAAGTATTGTGCCCATCGGATATGCTTTGCATGGTCGATCGAGCATTAAATACCATTTTTGCCTTAGTGTCATGCACATCCGTAAAAAAACATGCTACTAGGTGTGTTATCCGATCAAGTACTTATGCGATGGGAATGCCACTTTTCATGTAAGTTAATTCCACCTATTTGAAGATTTGTGCAAAGTATTGTGCCCATCGGATATGCTTTGCATTGTCGATCAAGCATAAAACACCGTTTTTGCCTTAGTGTCATGCACAACCATAAAAAAACACAGTCCTAGGAGTGTTATTTAAACAAGTACTTATCAGATGGGGACTCCACTTTGTACACAAGTCCGTTTCAACTAGGTTGAGGTGTGTGCAAATTATTTTCACCATCGGATATGCTTTGCATGGTCGATCATGCATTATACAATGTTTTTCCCATAGTGATATGCACATCCGCAAAAAAACACGGCCTTAGGTATGTTATCTGACCAAGTACTTATCAGATGGGTGCGCCTCTTTGAGAACATTTCAATACCACCTAGGTTAAGGTATAGGAAAAGTATTGTGCCCATTGGATATGCTTTGCATGGTCGATTGAGCATTAAATACCATTTTTGCCTTAGTGTCATGCACATCCATAAAAAAACACGCTGCTAGGTGTGTTATCCGATCAAATACTTATGCGATGGCAATGCCACTTTGCATGTAATTAACTTCCACCTATTTGAAGGTGTTTGCAAAGTATTGTGCCCATCGGATATGCTTTGCATTGTCGATCAAGCATAAAACACCGTTTTTGCCTTAGTGTAATGCACAACCATAAAAAAACACAGTCCTAGGTGTGTTATTCAAACAAGTACTTATCAGATGGGGGCTCCACTTTGCATGCAAGTATCTTTCAACTAGGTTGAGGTGCATGCAAAGTATTGTGACCATTGGATATGCTTTGCATGGTCGATCATGCATTATACACCGTTTTTCTACTAGTGATATGCACATCCACAAAAAAACACACCCTTAGGTGTGTTATCTGACCATGTACTTATTGGATGGGTGTGCTTGTTTGAAAACATGTCAATACCACCTAGGTTGAGGGGTAGGAAAAGTATTGTGCCCATCGGATATGCTTTGCATGGTCGATCGAGCATTAAATACCATTTTTGCCTTGGTGTCATGTACATCCGTAAAAAAACACACTGCAAGTTATGTTATCCGATTAAGTACTTATGGGATGGGCATGCCACTTTTCATGTAAGTCAATTACACCTAGTTTAAGGTGTGTGCAAAGTATTATGCCCATCGGATATGATTTGCATTGTGGATGAAGCATAAAACTCCATTTTTGCTCTTGTGTAATGCACAATCATAAAAAAAACACGATCCTTGGGTGTTATTCAAACAAGTACTTATCGTATGGGTGCTCCACTTTGCATGCAAGTATCTTTCAACAAGGTTGAGGTGCGTGAAAAGTATTGTAACCATTGGATATGCTTTGCATGGTCGAGCACGCATTGTACACCGTTTTTCCCCTAGTGATATGCACATCCATAAAAAAACACACCCTTAGGTGTGTTATCCAACCAAGTACTTATCTGATCGGTGTGCCTTTTTTCAAACAAGTCAATAACACCTAGGTTGAGGTGCAAGTAAAGTATTGTGCTGATCGGATATGCATTGCATGGTTGATTGAGCATTAAATACCATTTTTGCCTTAGTGTCAAGCACATTTGTAAAAAAACACGGTCCTAGGTGTGTTATTGGATCAAGTACTTATCTAACTGACACACCACTTTTCATGCAACTCAATAACACCTAGGTTGAGGTGGGTGCAAAGTATTGTGCCCATTGGATGTACTTTGATGGTATATCACGTATTAAACTCCGTTTGTGCCTCAATGTCATGCACAACCATAAAAGACACGCTTTTAGGTGTGTTATCCGACCAACTGCTTATTAGATGGGTGTACCACTTTGCATGCAATGCAATACCACAATTTTTGAGACTCATGCAAAGTATTGTGCCCATCGGATATGCTTTGCATTGTCGAACAAGCATTAAACACCGTTTTGGCCTTAGTGTCATGCACAACCGTCAAAAAATGCGGTCCTAGATGTGTTATTCGACTAAGTAGTCATGGGATGGGCATGCCACTTTGCATGTAAGTCAATAATACCTAGGTTGAGATGTGTGAAAAGTATTGTGACGATCGGATATGCGTTGCATTGTCGATCAAGCATAAAACAATGTTTTTGCCTTAGTGTCATGGACAACAACCAATAAAAAACATGGTCCTAGGTGTGATATTCTAAAAAGTACTTGTCGGATGGGGGAGCCACTTTGCAAGAAAGTCGATTTCAACTAGGTTGATGTGCGCACATTATTGTGTCTATCGGTTATGCTTTGCATGGGGGATCACACATTATACACTGTTTTCCCCCTAGTGTTATGCACATCTGTCAAAGAACACACTCTTAGGTGTATTATCATACCAAGTACTTATTGAATGGGTGTTCCACTTTGCATGGAACACCGTACCACCACTTTTGAGGCACATGCAAAGTATTGTGCCCATCGGATATGCTTTGCATGGTAGATTGAGTATTAAATACCGTTTTTGCCTTGGTGTCATGTAGAACCATCAAAAAACACGATCCTAGGTGTATTTTTCAAACAAGTACATATCGGAAGTACATATTGGATGGGGATGCCACTTTGCACACAAGTCGATACTAACTAGGTTAAGAAACGTGAAAAGTCTTATGTCCATTGGATATGCTTTGCATAGTCGATCGCATATTATACACCATTTTGTTCCTAGTGTTATGCACAATCATCATAAAATACGTTTGCAAGTGTGTTATCTGAACAAGTACTTATGGGATGGGTGCACCACTTTGTATGCAAGTCAATACGACCTAGGTTAAGGCGTGTACAAAGTTTTGTGCCCATCAGAGAAATGTAGATGCGATAATATTAGCAAATTCTCGGTATGTGTATATGTGTGTGTGTGTGGCAAACAATTCTGATACAACAAAGTAAACACCTAGTGCACAAATTATGCACTTCATAGTTGAGTATTGTGTCAAAATAAAAGCTAAAATAAGCTTGTTGATGAGGATAAATACGCCCTTGAATAAAAGCACAGTTGTTGTATGACCACAATAGGATCGCTTTGACACGTGATTTTGCCCACATGTAAGTTTGCAAATAGTATAAAAAATCATATAATAATATATTAATAGTATGCAAATGTGTATAGCAAGTGAGTAATGGGAAGTGGAAGTGGGAGTGAGGAGGGAGGAGTGGAATTAGAGAGGGGAAGTAATAGGGGTGTATGATAATAAGTATAAAAAAGTAGTATAATAATATATTAATAGTTTGCAAATGGCAAGTGAGTAATGGGAAGTGGAAGTGAGTGTGGAGGGAAGAATGGAATGGGAGAGGGGGAGGTAATAGGAGAGTAGGATAATAAGGGAGTGAAATGAGTGAGGGGATTAATAGGGGATGAAAAAGAGGAGGGTGAGATGGGGAAATATGGGATTTTGGGAAATGGGAGGAGTATGGGACATGGTGGAAATGTGGGATGGGAGTGGTGGCAATGGGGGAGGAAGAAGAAATGGATGGGGGGAGGGCCAATGGAAGATTGGGATGAGGGATGGGTGTCCAATGGGAGAGGGGGAGTAATGGGAGCCCATGGGAGAGGGGAGGAATGAAAAGCCAATAGGAGAGAGGGGAGGAATGGAAAGCCAATAGGAGAGGAGGAAGAAAACCTAATTTTTCTTATATATAGTCTTCCTTCTTCATTCATTCTCCCCTCATTTCATTCATTGAAGAAAGAAAGCAAGAAAGCAAGGACGAGCAAGAAAGCAAGGAAGGAAGAGCAAGAAAGCAAGAAAGAGCAAACTTACAAACTTTTTCCAGGTACTTGTAAATTTTTTTGATGAATTCTTTATTTAGATTTTTTTTTAAATTTGAAGAGAGAGAAAGAAAGAAAGAGAGAGAGGAACTAGAGAGAGAGAGAAAGTTTAGAGAGAAGGAGAGAAGCCTTAGAGGCCACGGCCTCCAGGAGGAAGAGGGAAGTGGAGGGGGATGAGAGGGAGGAAAGGAGGGAGGGAGGAGCGATGGAAGAGGGGAGGGAGGGAGGAAGAGGGAGGGAGGGAGGGAGAGAGGGAGGGAGGGAGGAAGAGGGAGGGAGGAGCGGAGGTAGGGAGGGGGGCGAGGCAAGGTAGGGGGCCGCAAGCAGGGGTAGGGGGAGGCTGGAGGGAGCGGGGGTAGGGAGGGGGCGGAGATGGGGTAGGGGGCGGCGAGCGGGGGTAAGGGGAGGCTAGAGGGAGCAGCGGGGTAGGGGGCGGGTGGGTAGGGGGAGAGGGAGGACCGGGGGTAGGGAGGGGGGGAGGCGGGGTAGGGGCAGCGTAGGGAGCGGGGGTAGGGGGAGGCGGGGAGGCAAGGTAGGGAGCGGGGGTAGGGGGAGGTAGGAGGGGGGGGCGTAGGGGGAGGCGAGAGGCAGGAGGGAGGGGAGGCAAGAGACAGGAGGGGGGGTCCTAGCGACCGTGCTATGACCGCCAGGAGGAGGTGAGAGGGAGGGGAGGGGGGGGAGGGGGGGTAGAGGGTCCTGGCCTCCGTGGCCGCCAAGGGGAGGCGAGAGGGAGGGGAGGGAGGGAAGGGAGAGAGAGAGGAGGGAGGGGAGGGAGCGGGGGGTAGCAGGGTAGGGGGGAGCAGGGGCGGCAGGGTAGGGGGAGGTGAAAGGTGGGAGGGGGGAGGCGAGAGGGAGGGGTAGGGGATCCTGGCAGCCGCGACCGCCAGGGGGAGGTGAGAGGGAGGGGAGGGAGGGGAGGGGGGGTAGGGGGTATTGGCGGTTGCAACCGCCAAGGGGAGTTGAGAGGGAGGGGAGACAGAGGATGGAGGGGAGGGAGTGGGGGTAGGGGGCCGTGGGTTAGGGGGGAGCGAGGGCGGCAGGGTAGGGGGAGGTGAGAGGCAAGAGGCAGGGGTAGGGGGTCCTGGCGATCGCGGCCGCTAGGGGGGGCGAGCGAGAGGGGAGGGAGGGGAGGGAGAGAGAGAGAGGAGGGAGGGGAGGGAGCGGGGGTAGGGGGCAGCGAGGTGGGTAGGGGGCGACAGGAGACGGGAGGGGGGCGGCGGGGGTAGGGGGAGCGAGGAGGGGGGCGATAGGAGGGTAAGGGGGTGGCGGGAGGGTGAGAGAGGGGGTCGTGGTGGCCGTGGCCCCCAGGGAGGGGGGAGAGAGAGAGAGAGAGAGAGAGAGAGAGAGAGAGAGAGAGGAGGGGGTCCTGGCGGCCGCGGCCGCAAGGGTGAGAGAGAGAGCAGGGAGGGGAGGGAGGGAGAGAGAGTGAGAGAGGGGGTCCTGGTGGCTACGACCACCAGGATGAGAGAGAGAGGAGGGAGAGAGAGAGGAGGGAGGGGAGGGAGAGAGAGAGGGGGGTCCTAGCGGCCGCGGCCGCTAGGGTGAGAGGGAAAGGAGGGAGGGGAGGTAGAGAGAGAGATGAGGGAGGGGAGGGAGAGAGAGAGAGAGAGAGAGAGAGAGAGAGAGAGAGAGAGAGGGGGGGGGGGGTTCTTGGCGGCCGTGGCCCCCAGGGTGAGAGGGAGGGGAGGGAGGGGAGAGAGGGGGGTGAGAGGGAGGGGAGGGAGGGGAGGGAGGGAAGGGAGAGAGAGAGAGGAGGGAGGGGACGGAGAGAGAGAGAGCGAGAGAGAGAGAAGAGAGAGAGAGAGAGAGAGTGAGAGAGAGAGAGAGGGGGATGAGGGAGGGGAGAGAGTGAGAGAGAGAGGGGGGGGGTCCTAGCGGCCGCGGCCCCCAGGGAGAGAGAGAGAGAGAGAGAGAGAGAGAGAGAGAGAGGAGGGAGGGGAGGGAGGGGAGGGAGGGGAGGGAGAGAGAGAGAGGAGGGAGGGGAGAGGAGGGAGGGGAGGGAGAGAGAGAGAGAGAGAGAGAGAGAGAGAGAGAGAGAGAGAGAGAGAGAGAGAGAGAGAGGGGGGGGGTCCTGGCGGCCGCAGCCCCCGGGTGAGAGGGAGGGGAGGTGAGAGGGAGGGGAGGGAGAGAGAGAGAGAGAGGGGGGGGTCCTGGCGGCCACGGCCCCAAGGTGAGAGGAGAGAGGAAAAGGGAGGGGAGAGAGAGAGAGGAGTGAGGGGAGGGAGGGGAGGGAGAGAGAGAGAGAGAGAGAGGGGGGAGGGGAGGAGAGAGAGAGAAGGAAGAGAGACAGAGAGGATTCCTGGGGGCCGCGGCCCCCAGGGATGAGAGGAGAGTTAGAGAAGTAAGGGAGGGAGAGGAGTGAGGGAGGGAGAGGGGTGAGAGGACATGATGGAGAGGGAAACACTAGTAGAGAGAGAAGAGAGATGAGAAGACTTTAGGGAGAGGGGAAGGTAAGCGACTAGAGAGAGAGGAGAGATGAGAAGACTTGAGGGAGAGAGGAAGGTACACGACTAGAGGAAGGTTGGGAAGGTATGCAACTAGAGAGAGAGAGATATGCGACTAGAGCGGGAGCTCCATCGCATAGAAAGGGAGCTCCATTAGAGAGAGAGAGAGAGAGCCCACTACATAGAGAAGAGGAGAGGAGTAGAGGGAGAGAGGTCGAATTCTTACAACTAAGAGTAAAATGATCACGAGCAAGAGCGACAAATAAGATTTGACTTATGAGAAGAATGAAGAGGGACTTACGAGAAGAAAGTATCAAGAAGAATGTTGAACACAAATTTGAATTCAAAAGGGACGTACGAGAAGAAAGTATCAAGAAGAATGTTGAACACAAATTTGAATTCAAATTTATCTAGAGGAATGAATTCAAATTTCCCTCTCTTTTTTAAAAATTCAAATTTATTCGTGAGTGGGAGGAGTGGGCTAGTTTTTCTTATATATACTCTTCTTTCCATTCATTCATTCTCATTCTCTTCTCATTTCATTGAAGCAACCAAGAGCAGAAGAGAAAGGATAAGTGGAGCCTTACTTTTTTCACTTTTTCTAGGGACTTGCAATTCTTTTTCTTTACTCGCAATTCTACAATTCGTCTTGTAATTCTTTTTCTTTAACTCTTTTTCAATTAGTTTCTTGTTAAAGTTTTTGAGTTCTATTTCAATTAATTTCTTATTGAAATTTGTGTTCTAAATTTGAAAAGAGAGATAGAGAGAAACAGAGAGCTAGAGAGAGAGAGGAGACAGAGAGAGAGTGTGTGAGAAAGAGTAGGAGATTAAGAGAGAAAAGAAAGGAGGGAGAGAAAGTAGGAGAAAGAGAGAGAGAAAGAGAGAGAGAGAGAGAGAGAATGAGAGAGAAAGAGATAGAGAGAGAGTGAGTGAGAGAGAGAGAGAGAGAAAGAGAGAAAGAGACAGAGAGATTAAGAGAGAGAAGAGGGGCGGAGGGAGAGAATGAAAACTCTTGGCGGCCGTAGCAGCTAGAGGAGGGGGTTTTTTTAGTAGGCATGACAATTCTTTTTAAATTAGTTTCTTATTTGAGGCTTTGAGTTCTATTTCAATTAGTTTCTTATTCAAATTTGAGTTTGTAAATTTGAGAAATGAGAGAGAATAGGGAGGGAGAGAAAGAGAGAGGAGAGAGGGAAAGAGAGAAATTAAGAGAGAGAAGAGGGGCTCTTAGCAGCCGTGGCTGCCAAAGGGAGAGAGAGAATCAGAAATGAGAGAGAGAATGAGAAATGAGAGAGGAGTAGAGATTAAGAGAAAGAATTCAGAGAGAGAGACGGAGAGACATAGAGAGGGAAAGAATGACAAATCCTAGCAGCCAAGAGGATACAGGGAGGGAGGTAGAGAGTGACAAAATATGAAGAGGGGAGAGGAGAAGAGTGGAGATGAGGAGAGAGGGCACAGCTAGAGAGCACACCACAAATGACTAACTGTACACTAGAATTAGTTGAAAAAATAGCATATATACAAACCCTTTTAGGGTTAGGGTTAGGGGATCTAACCCTATCCTTTATAGCACTCTATAAGGTTAGTGCTATGCACATATGATCACGTGATGGTGCTATGTACACATGATCACATGATGTTGAGCGTGAACTCTCAACACCTTCCCTCAAGATCAACATCATGAAGTAGGCCTTCCCTCAAGATGATGATTCTGGGGAATCGAAGAAGGACTGAGCATTACATTCCATCACACCCCTTTAATGGGAATGTCCTTCCTCTGCATCAAACCAAGAGCTGGTCGGTGTTTCTCGAATAGCTCTTTACGGAGTGGTTTGGTAAAGATGTCTGCAACATTTTCTTTGCTATCAGAATGCTGCAGTGTGATGTCACCAAGTAATACTCTTTCTCTGATGAAGTGCTCTCTGACATCAATGTGCTTTGTTCTGGAGTGATATACTGGATTTTTGGCCAATGCTTGAGCCGATTGATTATCACAGTATATAGTTGTTGGCTTTGACTCATCAAAGTAATCTGTTTCTGACAATAGTCTTCTGAGCCATATAGCCTCACATGCACCTGTAGTGAGTGCTCTATATTCTGCTTCAGTCGAAGACAAAGAAACAGTTGGCTGTTTGTTTGACAACCATGATATAGCACCTTGACCAAGGAAAAATGCATATCCCTGTGTCGATCTCCTGGTCTCATGATCTCCAGCATAGTCACTATCATAGTATCCATGCAACCGTGGATGACTTCCTCTATATTCTATCCCAAATTGCCTTGTACCTCTGATGTATCTCAAGACTCTTTTGGCTGCATTCCAGTGAGACTGTTTTGGATTTGCCATAAACTGTGCTAGTGAGCTTACTGCATAACAAATATCTGGCCGTGTGATTGTCAGATATATAAGAGATCCAATGAGTTGCCTGTAGTATCTGTCATTGACTGTAGGCTTTTCTGAATCTTTAGTAAGTTTCAAACTCTGTTCCATGGGAGTGGCTGCAATCTTGCAATCTGCCATATGAAACTTCTTCAGGAGACTGTCAACATACTTGAGCTGACTCATGAATGTGCTATCTGAATATCTCCAGAACTCAATTCCAAGACAATAGTGCATAAGTCCAAGATCTTTCATGTCGAACTCTGCAGATAAGTCTTGTTTTAGTTTTCTGATGAAGCTATCCTTGCTTCCTGTCACAATCAGATCATCTACCTACAAAAGTGCAATAGTAATATCTTCCCCTTGAACTTTGTAGTAGAGAGTATGATCTGCATTGGACTTCATGTATCCTAGATCAGCAAAATACTTGTCAATTCTGCTGTACCAACTTCTGGGTGCTTGCTTTAAGCCGTAGAGACTTTTCTTGAGATGGCAAACCTTGTTCTCTTTTTCTGGTTCAACATAACCGGCTGGTTGTTGCATGTAGACTTCCTCCCCTAGATAACCATTGAGAAATGCATTCTTGACATCGAGCTGATACACATTCCATTTACTGAGTGTCGCTAGTGATATCAAGAATCATATGGAATCCATCTTTGCTACTGGAGCATAAGTCTCATCATAATCTTGGCCATATTGTTGTGCAAATCCTTTTGCAACTAATCTGGCTTTGTATCTCTGAATACTGCCATCTGGATTGTACTTCACTTTGTATATACATTTGTTGGCTATGGCCTTCTTTCCCTGGTGGAAGGTCGCATAATTCCCAAGTGTTATTTTTATACAAAGCATCCATTTCTTCATTCATAGCAGTTTGCCATTCTGGCTTATCTACTGCATCTTCGAAGTACACTGGCTCTTCTGTAGCCATGATGGTAGTCATAAGAGCATAGTTGGTGGTTTCCACCTGAATTGCCTTGCCTTTCTGAGCATATGTCAATCTGGCTGGTGGTCTGCTTTCCCTAGTAGACCGTCTGAGCTGCTGTGGTGCTGATTGGGGTGTTGCTGGCAATTCTTGCTCTTCTTCATCAACCTGTTCTGTGGGTGACTGTGAAGTTGATGCTTCTATCTCCTGTGTAGGTGAGGTTTTCCATTCTGATTCCTCATCGAAGATTACATCTCTGGAGATAATGACTTTGCGGTTGATGGGATCATACAATTTGTATGCTTTGCTTTCTTCACTGTAGCCAACCATGATGCATTTGCGTGACTTCGCATCCAATTTCCTGCGATGATCATCATGTATGTGGGCATATGCTATGCAACCAAATATGCGGAGATGCCCAATGCGTGGCTTGTGTCCAGTGAATGCTTCATAAGGAGTCATACCTTGTATCGGTTCGGTAGGAAGCCGATTAAGCAAGTAGTTAGCTGTAGCTATTGCTTCTGCCCAATACTGATTCGAAAGATGCTTTTCACTAAGCATTGCTCTAGCACTGTCTGCTAAAGTCCCATTCTTCCTTTCAGCTCTTGCATTTTGCTGAGGAGTATCTGCACATGTGAATTGTCTTCGAATACCGTGAGTTTTGCAAAAGTTCATGAATGCTGAAGACATGTATTCACCTCCTCTGTCTGATCTCATGACCTTGATCTTTCTGCCTGTTTGGTTTTCTACCATGGCTTTGAATTCTTGAAATCTGGTAAACACTTCAGATTTCTCTTTCAGAAAGTAGACCCAACAATATCTACTGTAGTCGTCGATGAAGGTCAAGTAATAAAGTGAACCATTGATGCTGCGGGTCTGGGCATTACCCCATACATCTGTATGAATCAAATCAAGAATACCTTGTGCACGAGAGGTACTTCTGACAAAGTTGGTTCGCTTTTGTTTGCCGAAGCAGCATGCTTCACAAACTTTTCCAAGAGACTGTAGCTTCGGAATCCCAATTGCCATATTTTGATTCCTGAGATCTAACAAGTACTTGAAGTTGACATGACCATATCTCTTGTGCCATTTTGCAGATAGTGGCATCTGTTGCATTTGAGCTGACATGGCATGCTTATCTGGTACTGTAGCTAGCATCCTGTATAAGCGTCCTTCCTTGACACCTTTTGCTACTAGCTGACCTCTTTTGGATTTGTCTCTGATAGCGCATTCATCACCGTCGAAGATGACTTTGTAGTCGTGTTCCGTCATTTGACCTACTGACAAAAGGTTCTTGCTGAGCTTCGGAACATAGAGCACATCTTTGACTAATCCTTTTGTACCAGTGAAATTGTTCATAGGGATAACACCTGTCCCTTGAACCGGATTCGGTGTATTGTCTGCTGTGTGTAGATGACATTCTTTTGACCTTCTAATGGCTTCATTTCTGTGAACCATTCCTGATGATTTGTCATATGAGATGATGCACCGCTGTCGATGTACCAAGGATCCTGTTCCACTTGGTCGACTTGATAACTGAAATCCTCTTTGGGATTGAAATCAGTGTCTAGGTGCATTGTATGAGTCTGATGCAATTCCTCACTTGCAAGAAACATATTGCCATGTTCATTTGCAAAATGACTGTGACTAGAATGTCCACCACGATGATTTCCTCTTCCTCGGGAATTCCCTCGATTACTGCTGGATTGACCGCCTTGGTCATACTGCTTCTTGCGGCAATCTCTTTCATAGTGTCCAAACTTGTGACAATAGTTGCATTGAATGTTTGACACATTGGTGGATGCATTCCCTCGTCCTTGGGATCTTCCTCGGTTGGAATGATTTCCTCTTTGCTGATTTTGATGTTGCTGAGGATGCTGCTGATGCTGATGCTGATTCTAACTTTGATTTTGTTGATGATGACCACTTTTCTGATATGATCTACCTCTGTTTCTGCTTTTGCCTCTGCTTCTGTCTGAAGCTGTGAATGCCTGATCATTAGAATGACCTTTACATGCTTGAATGGCCTGAGTCCTGAGTTCTTCACCAAGTAGAACTGATTGAAGTTCTTCCAGTGTTGGAATTTGCCGTTGGATGGCAATACTCTGGACTAGATTCTCATATCCTTCTCCTAGTCCATTCAGGATTACTTGAACCATTTCTGCAGGATTTATAGTCTCTCCTGCTGCTGCAAGTTGATTGTTGTAGTCTTTGATGCGGAGTACATAAGCATGACCGGTTTCATTGCTATTGCGGAAACTTTGGTTGATCTGGTTTCTCAGGGTGAGAATCCTGGATGTGTTCTTGGACTCGTAGAGAGCTGCGAACATATCCCATGCTTCTTTTGATGTCTTGACTGTGTTGAGTTGTCCTAGCATGACATCTTGCACATTCTGCTTGATCAGGTGATAGGCATACTTGTCTTTCTTATCCCATTCTGCTTGAGCTCGGGCAATGGCGGGATCTGCTACTGGTGTAGAAACTGTTTGTGTAGATGTAGATCCCGTTGCTGGTGCTGTGACAACAGATGGAGTAGAGCTACTGGTGGCTGGATCGGCCAATGGTCTAGGTATGGATCCATCAACATACTCCCATTTGTCCTGAAGCACAAGAATGGTCTCCATTCGGTATTTCCATGTACCGTAATTGGAGTTGTCTAACTTAGCAGATGCCTCCAGATTGAGGTTTCTAGTCGACATGGTGCAAACAATGTACTCAAAAGTGCCCTGAAAAACTCTGTATGAATCAACTGCAAATACACTGAAGATGCCAAGTGAAATCTCTGTACCGTCGGTGAAGATAGAACTGCAGTATATAAGATCTGATCTGTGTTACAAGGCTTGTGGCAATGATGCCGGGAATAGCCAAGAGGCTTTACAAGGCTGAAAAATGATGTGCACGATGCCGTGAGATAGCCAAATAGGCTTTACAATGGTGGCATGTGTGTGTGAAATCAAGTGCTATCTACCCACTGAACCAATCTGCAATGCCTCTGAACTCTGAAGTCTGCTCACTGAACTAATGAACGTAAGGTTTCAGGTAATGTAATGATGTGAAATCGGATGTGAGCGTATGGACTGACTCCGAGTAGGTACTAGTCGGGAATTTTGGGCATGGCTTAGATTGGCAACTTGGGGAATTCAAAGCGTCCCCTCTATGGTGATCTAGTCTACTCTGATCTAGACCTAAACCAACCGTCGATCGATGAAAGAGCAGCAAATAATTCCTTTTCTTTTGTTCTTTTTAAGTACTGGGTCAGATGCGTCGATGTAGAGGCAAATGTGCGTGAAGGAAGTGGTTTTGTCGGCGAGGCTTAAATGTGAGTGTAACTTGCACCGAAATGTGCGCGTGATGTAACAAGCACGTAGACACTACTACACACGCATCCTATTGCGACGTTTACGTACCGACGATTAGCGCCCGCTTAGCGTTAATCGTCGGTATAAAAATCGAGTGTCGTAAATCGTCGCTATATAGCGACTTTTAATAAGCGTCGCTATATAGCGACGTTAGTAAAAGTCGCTATATAGCGACTTTGAAAGGTCGCTATATAGCGACGTTAGTAAAAGTTGCTATATAGCGACTTTTAAAGGTCGCTATATAGCGACACTGAGACTATATTATAGCGACGTTTTATAGAGAGGTTTTTTTTTTTTTTTAAGCCTTAAAATTTATTTTCTTCCAATGACAAAATTTTTTAAATTTTCATACATGTTTGAGCTCATAGAGAAATAAAAAATGAGAGCATGTACATCAAGCCTTTGAAGCTCATATATTCATGTCCAAGTTGGAGATGAGAAAAATCAAATTAAATAAGAGCATTTACATCAACTGTTTCATCTTGAGCCAAGTCTAAGGCGCCAAGCAAGTCTATCTCCAACTCTATACCGAGTTGATCTCCTATATCATCATCGTACTCTAGCATCGTACGTTCACCTAAAAGTATTTGATCATCTTCTTCAATTAAGCTTAAGTGTGGTGATTGATCTTGACGATTGTTGTCTTCCTCGTCAATATCGTGATCTCCATCCTCCTCCCGTGCGATGTCATTATGCGCATCTTCCTCTTGCCTCATATGGTGATCTACATCTTCTTCGCTAGATTCATCAATTGGATCCGGATTTGGTAGTGGCATCTCCATATCCACATCTCGATCTTCAAAAATCTGCTTACTTCGTGGTGCAACTTGGATCACGTACCACCATCTTGGATCAGAACGATCCGGATGAAAAACCACCTATATTGAAGATGAAAAATCACGTGCCAAATGTCGTCAATTATATATATATCAATGGACTTAAAAAACGAAAGCTTCGACTAATTAAATCATTAGTATGCACCTGCTCACAGTGCTCGGGAAGAACAAAAGTATCACTTTCATCGGTCCAATGTTTGGTGGAGTCTATTGCAAAGAGACCGCTACCATCTTTTCTCACAGTTGCATGGGGACCGTTGTAAGTAGTTCTAAACCATTTTACATCAAGAATGAAAATAGTAAATCGTCTGAAATCAATTTCATAGATGTCGCGTATGGTTCCACAATAATCCAACTGTGAGGAGAGAAGATTGGTATCCGAAGCACTTGCTCGGCTATCTTGTGTGAAGTTAGCCATGACTCCACAATCATACGTGACTCTCTTTGAATCGATGCGTTCTATGCGAAAATGTCGTCCATATGACCATAATGCACTGTACTTTTTGTACTGTAAAAGAGCATCATTAAAACAATGAAGATGCACCTATTTTATAGCATATATTGCCACAAATAATTACTTAATTACATCAAGAGATAAGAAACTTACATGCACCATACATCCAAATGATAACTCCCGCTCGCGCTCGTTTATTGTCTCTCCATCACGTTCGGCTTTACGTATAGCTAGTTGTAGCCAATCAAGTGACATGTGAGTAGGGAGAAGAGCCAGATCTCGTGGATATGGTTGTGATCGCCTGTACATTACTTTGAATCTCGTCCTTGCATTTATTCTTTCTGCTTTGGCCACTTCATATCTCTCAATCCACTTCTGCATCTCAGGGCTATTGAGGATACAAAACTTATTGAATTTCTCCATTTGCTCTTCGCTCATCTTTCTTTCAATCCCTTTTCCTTGGGGGACCTCGCCAATGATGCGATCATCATCCTTGTTGTGCCAAGCTTGCGGCATATCAGGATCCGTGGATGCAAGAAACTCTGTGATATATACTAATGACTCTTGCACAAGCCATCCCTCTGCCATGCTTGCTTCTGGTCTTGCTCTTTGTCTTACAAACCCCTTTAAAGTTTTCATAAACCGCTCGAGAAAAAACATCCATCGATTATGAACGGTACCTGCTATAGCCACCTCATCAACTATGTGCACAAGCAAGTGGACTTGAGTTGTCATAATGCTTGAGGGAAAGTGCTTCTCAAGCAAGCATACGGCTTCGATGGATTCCACCCTAGCCTTCTCGATGCTCGATATAGAGATCTCTTTTTGAGATATCCACCTATTTCACATGTCCATGCATATGTAAGATATTTGAGATATCCACCTATTTCACATGTCCATGAAGAAAATAGATAATGCGAATTGATAGTAAGCATACCTCACAATACCACAGATCTTGAATATAGCATTTCTAACATCTTCTTGTAAGCACCCTTTTATTGTAATTGGAAGGATGAACTATCAAAGCAACAATGAAATCATGTCAACAATATAACATAATAATAATTACGCTAATGCATCACTATTATCGGTACACTAATTCTACTTAGAATACCTGTAAGACCTTGTGCCAATCATGGGACTTGAGGCCACTAAGCTTATTGTCCTTTGAAAATGCTCCTTTCAAGCAACGCATGTACCCTGTCGGTGTTTGAAAAGAGGCAATGTCTGCCTTGATCGCTGCCTCCTCCCTCGTAGAGAGGATCCACGTTGCTTTCGGGAGGACAACTTTTCCTGAAGCATGCACTTGGGGCCACAAACGAGACATCCTATTCATAGCACGCAAGTCTTCTCGCACTCCTCTCGAGTCCTTGGAACCAACCAAGTGTGCCCAAATGGTAGCCCCCACATTCTTAAAGATATGCATGGGATCCAAGAGATGATTGATTTGTAACTGACCCCAATAAGGAAGCTCGTGAAAGATCGATAGCCTCTTCATACCAGGAGGAGGTTCCTCTCCATTCTCCCTCCAAGCTTGAATCCAATCACTTGCTTTCAAATATGATGGTGGTGGATCAAGCTGACCTCCACGTGCGAGATGGTCGAGCGGAAGGTATCGAGCATGACCTTCATAAACATTTTTCCTCATGTGTTTGGAGTAGCGTGCAAGCGATTTCAGAGCGGGTCCACAAACAGGACAAGCATGGTACCCACTTGTAACAAGCCCTGCACGCGTGCATGAATATGTTAGTACAAGACATGCGTGCAAAAGAGAGTAAAAAAAGCATAATCCCTCATTGTACATGTAAAGACATAACCACGTACCTGCGCACTCTCCATATCCTGGGTAGTCATGCATGGTCCACATCAAGATACCCCTGACGGAAATATCATTGGTATGCCTAGGAGCTCTGGAAATATCAAAGACCTGCACTCCTCTCCATAATATCTGTAACTCCTCTATCAAAGGTGCCATGTACACGTCCATGTTTCTTGCCTTGTACTTTCCTGGCACAAGTAGTGCAAGCATGAGGTGTCCCTTTTTTATTGTTAGCCATGGTGGGATATTGTAATTCACCACGACTATGGGCCATGTCGACCAAGATGTCGAGCGTAACCCGAAAGGATTCACGCCGTCCATGGCTAGCCCAAGATGTAAGTTGCGTGGCTCTCTCGCAAAGTCCGGCCACTGATTATCTATGTGCTTCCAAGCCGCACAATCTGCGGGAATCCTCAATGTGTGATCAGTGGACCGATGAGATGCATGCCATGTCATCAACTCTGCTATGGATTTGCATCGAAACATGTGTTGTATTCTTGCAATGATGGGAAAGTGTCTTAAGACCTTTACCGGTATCCTCTCACCCTGCAAGTCATCTCTATATCGTTGTTCCCCACACTTTGGACAACTAGCCAAATCTCCATGCTCACGACGACGAAAGAGAATACAATCATTACGGCAAGCATGGATGGTATCATAATCCATACCCACCATTGTTAGCATCTTTTTCGCTTCATCTCTTGATGCGGGCATGGTATTTGGTGCAGGCAACATCTTTTGGAGCAACCTATGACAAAGACACTATCCAAATGATGATTCTCAAAACAAACAATATCCAAATAATGAGTCAATCAAATTAATGCAAGGGCTAACCTCATTAAGGCCGAGACACTTGTATCCGACCACCCATACTGTACTTGTAGATTCAAGATTGAGAGACAAGCACGTAGTTTAGACATCCTGGCACCCTCGTACAATTGTGTTGATTGCAACTCTCGCATTTTCACCTCAGACTCTGACATCACGTGTACGTGGGATGTAGTGCCCCTAAAAATGGAATCCATCATGTCGACCATACCCTCGTCGTCATCTGGGAGACTATAGTCTTGTTGAAAGTGAGAAGGTATATGTGTACCCTCGTCACCCTCGTCATCCTGTCATAAGCTCATTCGTGTAAATAGAAGATCTTCTAATTCCGGGTATACAATAAGATTGCGAACTTAAATAGCTTTGACTTACCGATGATCCATCAACATGTGCAACACCAACGGGGGGTACTGGTTCCGGCTCCTCCCCATACATCCGCAAGTGGCGCATGATAATACGACGTTGATGTCGTACTTCTCGCTTGCAATGAGTGCAATGACAATATAACCTCTCCGTAAGCCACTTCGTGCTCCCGGGCGTTGGCGCATCATCGGATGAGCTTCCACTCGTCCCTTCCATCTACACTTATAAAACCAAAACATAAGCATGAAGAGGAGATGTACACAATTATGAGCATAGCATGTTTAATTTGAGCTTCTCTTGAGGCTATATAAAAAGAATGACATCGCTATATAGTAAGGATTGAAACAAAAAATCCTATATAGTAAGGCTATGTAGTAAGAGGAGATATTGACAATTATAGGCATAGCATGTTTGAGTCACAAGAGGCCTCATTAAAAAACAAACAGTAAGCGTCGCTATATAGCGACGCTCTATATAGCGACGAATAAGCGTCGCTATATAGCGACGCTGTGGGTTAAAACCCGAAACGTCGAAACCCGCGGCGTTTTGCTCAAAGGTTTCCTAATCTCTCAACTAAGCTCTCAAAAATCTCCTCCCACCTATTTTCACTGACCTCCCATCTATTCCAAGCAACCTCCTACCCTATTTCCCACTCCTCACCCTCCTCCTACCTCTTGTGCACCCTCTCTCTCCTTTTTCCCTCTTTGGTTTCCAGAAAGAAAGTTCTTCAAAAGGTGAGTTTCTTTCAACAATGTAGGTTGTTTGTTTGTTAGCTTTGGTTTTGTGAGTGTTTCTACTTGTATTGATAAAGTTTTAAACTAGTTTTCATGCTTGATTAGAAAGGATTCAAACAAAAAACGAAATTTCAAGAAAGAAAGAAAGAAACTCACCTCTTCTTTCTGTATTTCTCTTCCTTCTCTTCCTTCTCTTCTCCTCAATCTCCTCCTTTCCTTGTCTCCTCAATCTTCTCTTTCCTTGTCTCCTTTCAAGAAGTTGCTTTTGTGATCTCCTCTTTCCACTAACATCTTATTTGAAAAAATGGGTTGTTTTCTCTCTTTTGTAGGGCCAGTCCACTACACCGAGCGGGACATAATCTCTCTTTTGTGGGCCCAATCCACTACACCGAGCGGGACATACTTTTACAGGTAAGTACTTCCTCTTCTTTCCATTTAAGCTTTTTGTTATTTGCATTGGCCTGCAGCTAGCGCCTTAAGCGCTAGCTGCAGTGATGGGCGTAGGAACCCTCTCTTCCCCCTTCTCTTTTTCTCATTTTCCCCCTTCTCTTTTTTCCCTCTTCTCTTATTCTCTCTTTCCCCCTCTCTCTTTTCCCTTCTCTCTTTCCTTTCCCCCTTATTCTCTATTTCCGCATCCCTCTTATTCTCTTATGCTTATGCTTCTCTCATTCCCCCTTATCTATTTCCCCCTTCTCTCATTCACATAAGCTTCTCTCATTCTCTTTTTCCGCATGACCATAAGCATGAGCTTATGCTTATGCTTATGCATAAGCATAAGCATAAGCATAAGCATAAGCTCATGCTTATGCTCATTCATGAGCATGAGCTTATGCGTAAGTTTCCGCATAAGCTCCTTCTCTCATTCCACATAAGCTCCTTCTCTATTTTCGCATGAGCATAAGCATGAGCTTATGCTTATGCTTATGCTTATGCTTATGCTTATGCTTAAGCATAAGCATAAGCATAAGCTCATGCTTATGCTCATTCATGAGCATGAGCTTATGCGTAAGTTTCCGCATAAGCTTATGCGGAAATAGAGAATGAGAGAAGCTTATGCTTCTCTCATTCTCTTTTTCCGCATAAGCTCCTTCTCTCATTCCGCATAAGCTCCTTCTCTATTTCCGCATGAGCATAAGCATGAGCTTATGCTTATGCTTAAGCATAAGCGTAAGCATAAGCTCATGCTTATGCTCATTCATGAGCATGAGCTTATGCGGAAGTTTCCGCAAGAGCTTATGCGGAAATAGAGAATGAGAGAAGCATATGCTTCTCTCATTCTCTTTTTCCGCATAAGCTCTTGCGGAAACTTCCGCATAAGCTCCTTCTCTATTTCCGCATGAGCATAAGCATGAGCTTATGCTTATGCTTATGCTTATGCTTATGCATAAGCATAAGCATAAGCTCATGCTTATGCTCATTCATGAGCATGAGCTTATGCGTAAGTTTCCGCAAGAGCTTATGCGGAAATAGAGAATGAGAGAAGCATACGCTTCTCTCATTCTCTTTTTCCGCATAAGCTCCTTCTCTCATTCCGCATAAGCTCCTTCTCTATTTCCGCATGAGCATAAGCATGAGCTTATGCTTATGCTTATGCTTATGCTTATGCATAAGCATAAGCATAAGCTCATGCTTATGCTCATTCATGAGCATGAGCTTATGCGTAAGTTTCCGCAAGAGCTTATGTGTAAGTTTCCGCAAGAGCTTATCCGCAAGTTTCCGCAAGTGCTCCTTCTCTTTTTCCGCATAAGCTCCTTCTCTTTTTCCGCATGAGCATAAGCATGAGCTTATGCTTATGCTTATGCTTATGCATAAGCATAAGCATAAGCTCATGCTTATGCTCATTCTTCCGCATGAGCTTATGCGTAAGTTTCCGCAAGAGCTTATGCGGAAATAGAGAATGAGAGAAGCATATGCTTCTCTCATTCTCTTTTTCCGCATAAGCTCCTTCTCTCATTCCGCATAAGCTCCTTCTCTATTTCCGCATGAGCATAAGCATGAGCTTATGCTTATGCTTATGCTTATGCTTATTCTTCCGCATGAGCTTATGCGTAAGTTTCCGCAAGAGCTTATGCGGAAATAGAGAATGAGAGAAGCATATGCTTCTCTCATTCTCTTTTTCCGCATAAGCTCCTTCTCTCATTCCGCATAAGCTCCTTCTCTATTTCCGCATGAGCATAAGCATGAGCATAAGCATAAGCATAAGCTCATGCTCATGAATGAGCAAGAGCATGAGCATAAGCATAAGCTCATGCTCATGAATGAGCAAGACCATGAGCTTATGCGTAAGTTTCCGCATAAGCTTATGCGGAAATAGAGAATGAGAGAAGCATATGCTTCTCTCATTCTCTTTTTCCGCATAAGCTCCTTCTCTCATTCCGCATAAGCTCCTTCTCTATTTCCGCATGAGCATAAGCATGAGCTTATGCTTATGCTTATGCTTATGCTTATGCATAAGCATAAGCATAAGCATAAGCTCATGCTTATGCTCATTCATGAGCATGAGCTTATGCGTAAGTTTCCGCATGAGCTTATGCGGAAATAGAGAATGAGAGAAGCATACGCTTCTCTCATTCTCTTTTTCCGCATAAGCTCCTTCTCAAGCATAAGCATAAGCATAAGCTCATGCTTATGCTCATGCATGAGCATGAGCTTATGCGCAAGTTTCCGCAAGTTTCTGCAAGCATAAGCATAAGCATAAGCATAAGCTCATGCATGAGCATGAGCTTATGCGCAAGTTTCCGCAAGAGCTTATCCGCAAGTTTCCGCAAGTGCTCCTTCTCTTTTTCCGCATAAGCTCCTTCTCTTTTTGCACATAAGCTCCTTCTCTCATTCCGCATAAGCTCCTTCGCAAGTTTCCGCATGAGCATAAGCATGAGGTTATGCATGAGCTTATGCTTATGCTTATGCATAAGCATAAGCATAAGCTCATGCTTATGCTCATTCATGCTTATGCTTATGCTTATGCTTATGCTCATGCTTATGCTCCTTCTCTATTTCCGCATGAGCATAAGCATGAGTTTCCGCAAGTTTCCGCAAGTTTCCGCAAGCATAAGCTCATGCTTATGCTCATGCATGAGCATGAGCTTATGCGCAAGTTTCCGCAAGTTTCCGCAAGTGCTCCTTCTCTCTTTCCGCATAAGCTCCTTCTCTTTTTCCGCATGAGCATAAGCATGAGCTTATGCTTATGCTTATGCATGAGCATAAGCATAAGCTCATGCTTATGCTCATTCATGTCCATGAGCTTATGCGTAAGTTTCCGCAAGAGCTTATGCGGAAATAGAGAATGAGAGAAGCATATGCTTCTCTCATTCTCTTTTTCCGCATAAGCTCCTTCTCTTATTCCGCATGCAAGTTTCCGCAAGTTTCCGCATGAGCTCCTTCTCTTATTCCGCATAAGCTCCTTCTCTTTTTCCGCATAAGCTCCTTCTCTATTTCCGCATGAGCATAAGCATGAGCTTATGCTTATTCATGAGCATGAGCTTATGCGGAAGTTTCCGCAAGAGCTTATCCGCAAGTTTCCACAAGTGCTCCTTCTCTCTTTCCGCATAAGCTCCTTCTCTTTTTCCGCATGAGCATAAGCATGAGCTTATGCTTATGCTTATGCATGAGCATAAGCATAAGCTCATGCTTATGCTCATTCATGTCCATGAGCTTATGCGTAAGTTTCCGCAAGAGCTTATGCGGAAATAGAGAATGAGAGAAGCATATGCTTCTCTCATTCTCTTTTTCCGCATAAGCTCCTTCTCTTATTCCGCATGCAAGTTTCCGCAAGTTTCCGCATGAGCTCCTTCTCTTATTCCGCATAAGCTCCTTCTCTTTTTCCGCATAAGCTCCTTCTCTATTTCCGCATGAGCATAAGCATGAGCTTATGCTTATTCATGAGCATGAGCTTATGCGGAAGTTTCCGCAAGAGCTTATGCGGAAATAGAGAATGAGAGAAGCATATGCGGATCTCATTCTCTTTTTCCGCATAAGCTCTTTCTCTTTTTCCGCATAAGCTCTTTCTCTTTCTCTTTTGCGTGAGCATATGCGGAAATAGAGAATGAGAGAAGCTTATGCTTCTCTCCTCCTCTATTTTCGCATATGCGGAAACATGAGCATAAGCTCATGCTCACCCATGAGCATAAGCATAAGCTCATGCGGAAAAAGAGAAGGAGCTTATGCGGAAATAGAGAATGAGAGATGCTTCTCTCCTTCTCTTTTTCTGCATAAGCTCCTTCTCTTTTTCCGCATGAGCATAAGCATGCGGAAATTCATCCTTCTCATGCTTATGCTCATGCATGTGCATGAGCTTATGCTTAAGTTTCCGCATAAGCTCATGCTTATGCGTGAGCTTATGCGGAAATAGAGAATGAGAGAAGCATAAGCTCATTCTCTATTTCTGCATAAGCTCATTCTCTATTTCCCACTCTATTTCCCCCTTCTCTCATTTCCCCCTTCTCTCATTCTCTATTTTCCCTCATCTCTTTCCCTTTCTCTCATTCTCTATTTCCTCATTCTCATTCTTTTCTTTCCTTTACATCTTCTTTCCCTCTTATCTTTCCCTCTTCTTTCCCTCTTTCCTTTCCCTCTTCTTTCCTTTCCCTCTTCTTTCTTCTTGCCTATGCCTATGCCTATGAGAATGCTCATGTTTGTTTATTTGTTTTCTGTTTTCGTGTTTGTGTCTATGTTAGACATGGGATCACGTCGCTCATCGGACGAGTACAGACAGCCTCGCAGGAGGAGAGCTCACGATCTATATGCTCCAGAGGACTTTGATTCCTCTCAGGCGACTACCCTGAGGACTACCCCTGGTCCGACTCCTCTCGGTCCTAGCACTGTGACTACCCCTGGTCCGACCCCTCTTCCACGTAGCACTGCGACTACCCCTCAGGGGACTCCTTTGCTAGCCGCGCATGGCTTTGTTGGGACTCCCGACGAGTTTGTAGTGCAGATGAGCGATGAGGAGGCAGCGAGATTCTTCTCTCTGCTCTCTCAGAGGACCTCCGCAATTCCTTCCCCTACACCGACGGGTGGACGTACAGCCCAGCCATCCCCTCGCGCCCCTTTGACCGCGGGATCATCACCTGCGCATGCCTCCCGCAAGGGAAGGAAGAGTAGGATGGGCGGCTCATGTTGTGCTGACTCAGGAGATGTAGACGAGTCAGCACACTCACGCTCCTTTAGGTCTCCACTTAGTCTGGAGACACAGTATCAATCAGGTCCCTTTCCCTCTCCTACTCCCACAGCTACTCCTCGATCCGAAAGCGGTCGCGCAGCTTCCACTCCTTCAGACTCTGCTACCGTCAGTCCCCCTTACTCATCAGGGGATCTCTCCTATCAAATCACATCTGCCGGAGAGATAATAGAAGACAAAAAGGGCAAAGCAGTGATGGCCGCCATGAGGCGGTTGATGAGTCATCACTTCAAGAGCGGCATAAATATCGATTGGCGGTATCAAGATGGCCAAAAGAAGCAGGCGGTGATCGATGAGTTAAAACTCAGATTTCCTAATCCGCCAAATGTGGAGTTTAATAACAGTTATATGCTCGAGCGCATGGGTTTGGTCCTAAAGCATCGCAGATCAACCATTCGTACTTCCATTACAAAGGGGTTGTTTAAACCCAGCTGGGCAGACAAAGCTGATTGGAAGTACTTCAAGAAGCAACATAGGGACCATCCTGAAATGTTCGAGGGTCAGAGGAGGGCTGCGAAGAGACGGCTGGATGTCGTAGGTACTTCGCACTTTGGTGCAGGTGGACGGTATGCGTTCGAGGCAACCGTGGTAAGTTTACTTCTTTCCATTTAATGTATTGTTCTATTTGTTTTACTTACATATTACATGCACTTTAGCTAACTCTAACTCTTGTAAATTGGATCCACAGCAAGCTGCGATGGGTCGTCTTCCTACGGATGCAGAGACACGGCGCGCATTTCGGATAGGAACCAAGCCGTGGTTCATTGAGCAAGAGGCAATGGGAGCGACAGTCGATTGGGCAGAGGTGGCTGCTCGCACGGTATAAGTTTACTCCTGCTTGTAATCTCACTTTTTAATTTAAGTTCCAATCTAATTTTCGATTTATATGGTTCACTCTCAGGGTCAAAGCTCAAGCGTCCCATCATCAGAGACGAGCGATCAACAGGGGCAAGGATCGGACGCAGGTGCCGATGACGAATGAGAAGACGTAGGTGTCGGGGACGAGGGAGAAGATGCAGGTGCCGAGGACCAGGGAACAGCCCAACAAGACGATTCGGATTCGGATTCGGATTAGTAGTGGTAGTAGCATTTTTCATATCCGCTCGTTAGAGCCATTTTGTATCGCCCTTTCACAGGGTAATTTTGTTTCAAACACAGTTGTATATGTATATGCATTTCTTCCTCATCGTTCACAAGAACAATTTTGTATCACCCTGCAAGCAAGGGAAATTTTGTTATAAAAAACTTTCTTTTGTAATTACAAAAAAAAAAAAATGGTTAGTGGGGCTAAACAGGGCCAAAAGGAAGCCCTGTTTAGCCCCACTAACCATTTTTTTTACCTTCTGTTAATCGTCGCTATATAGCGACGTTTACCAGTGTCGCTATATAGCGACGATTAACAGAGTCGCTATATAGCGACGTTTACATCGTCGCTATATAGCGACGTTTACATCGTCGCTATATAGCGACGATTAACAGCGTCGCTATATAGCGACGGTTTATAGCGACGCTCCTTTTCCGACGATTTTAACGACTTTTATAGCGACCTTTGCGCCCGTGAAAAAAAATTTTTTAATGTAAAAAGCGTCGGTATTTCCGTCGAAAAATGGCCTATGCCTTGTAGTGAGAGCATGAAAAATCGAGCGACTTTCCTTTTTGGAGCACCCTCAAATTCTTCCTGGATCAAGAGATATGACTTGATCTAGGTGGAGGGGCAAAAGGAGTGCAAATGGTGCTCAATGATGATGTGTCACTGTGAGTCACATGCAGTGATGATGTGGCACTGTGCTTATTCCTGTTTATGAACCAAGCTCCTAAACTTGAGCCTATGGAAGAAGATCCATAGCCATCTTCCTCTGCTCCAGTGAAGCTCTGTGCTGAGGTGGCAGGAGTGTGCACATGCAGTGTGTGCACAGTGTGCCTGGCAAGAGACTGTGCCTGCAGGGGTCAATGCTGACTGGACTGCTGAGGTGGCAGTGCTGAGGTGGCACAGATGATGTCAGTAGGGTGATGTGGCAATGCTGACATGGCACTGATGACGTGTCATTGATGACGTGGCAGGTGACATGGCAAAATGACGTGGCAGTCGATGATGATGTGGCAGAGAGGATAGGCTGATGACATGGCAATGGTGACATGTCAGGATGACGTGTCAGGATGACATGGCAGGATGAGCTGGCCGGGGTGACATGGCAGATAAGGTCTGCCACGTGGTTGGTCCTTGACCAAGCCCTGGTGTGGTGACCCTGAGGATAAGGTTGGTGATAAGGCCACGTGTCTCTTTCTGGGAAGCCGGAATCTACCAGGATTCTGACGAAATCTTCGGGATTCTGTCGTCTTCTTCGTCGATGCCAAGGAATTGGAGAGGCTTGGAAACGATGCCTTGGAGCCCGTTGGCAGAGGCGTTGAGGAAGCTTGGCGAGGCGTGCTGGTTGATGGCTTGCAAAGAGGAGCTCGTTGAGAGAGGCAGTTCCGTCGTCTCCTCTTGCGTGGGAAATTGATCACTGGTTTCCACTTGGTGGGATCTACAGCTCGGCATTTCCGTCAATCGATTTCTCTCCATATTTGCATCCAAGAATGCTGACCTCAGACAAGGGGCATTTTTGTTGCTCTTTCTTGAGGGCGGAAACGAGCTTGCCAGCAGCTTAGACGTTGAAAAACATATATGGCCCCAGCATTTTCAAGAAAGGGCGAAAGAGGTAGGATACGCGGCTGCCGCATTGGTTCGGATAGAGAAACAGATGGACGGGCTGAAGAGTGGCGCAAGGACCCTAAAGTCTGGCGGGTCTGTACTGGGAACTCTTGCTAGAAGGAAGTGGCATGCAGCAGCAGAAGAAGTTTTACTCACAGCTTGGAGTGTGCAGCCGTGGTCGCAGCCGCGTAGAAGGAGGTCTGTCGGGAGTCGCGTTTGGAGAAGGTTGCCGTAGATGGCATAAGGATATGGCCAGTTGTGGGCTTAAGGCTTTGTTGGAGTCGCATGCGACATGAAAGGAGGCCCGTTGGTGCAGTGGCCTGCGTTCGTTGTAGCCCACAATATCTTGTCGATGGAGCCTTGGTTGTTGCTGGGCTTCTCTTGAAAAAGAAAACACTCTCAAACTCTCTTGAGACACCTCTCTATCTCTTTCTCTGAGAATGAGACTAAAACCTTTCTTTCTCACCCTATCTCTTTCACACAGTAATAGCTCTTGAAGCTTTCAATGAACACTCAGAGGTCTCTCTCTCTCACGGAATAAGAAACACTCAAGAGAAGGAACTAAAATCTCTCAAGAATGAACTCAAAGAAAGAATAATGGACGGAAATTTCCTCTCAATGACGAAAATTTCTCTCAACGGAAGTGAAGGGAAGGATCTCACAATCACTCAAGAGAACTCTCAATCTCACATCTCTCTCACACTCTCAAGAATCGCAATGTCTCAGCGGAAGACAAGGGAGCTCTGATACCATGACAAAATATGAAGAGGGGAGAGGAGAAGAGTGGAGATGAGGAGAGAGGGCATAGCTAGAGAGAACACCACAAATGACTAACTGTACACTAGAATTAGTTGAAAAAATAGCATATATACAAACCCTTTTAGGATTAGGGTTAGGGGATCTAACCCTATCCTTTATAGCACTCTATAAGGTTAGTGCTATGCACATATGATCACGTGATGGTGCTATGTACACATGATCACATGATGTTGAGCGTGAACTCTCAACAGAGAGGGTAAGAGAGAGAGAGAGAGAGAGAGGGAGGGAGGGAGAGAGAGAAGAGAAGAGAGAGAGAGAGAAAATAATAAATCTCTAGAGAGAGAGGAGAGAGAGGTGGAGAGAGAGAGAGAGAGATAATTACAAATCCTAGGGAGAGAGAGAGAGATGAAGAGAGAGAAAGATAAATCCTAGCCGCCATGGGAGGGAGAGAAAGAGAGACTTGAGATAAACTAAGAGAGAGAATGAGTGGGATGAGGAGAGAGGGAAAGACATAAGAGTTGTCAGAGAGAGAGAGAGAGATTAAGAGAGAGAATGAGGTGTCTTGACTATGGCTACAGAGAGAATTAGGAGTCGAGAGAGAGAGAGAGAGAGAGAGAGAGTTCAGAGGAAAGAGAGAGTTTTATATATTTACATGTTTTATATTATACTTTTAAAAAATTATAAAAGAGTGAATTTATGGTTTGTTTTGAAGGTGAGATAATATTTTTATATATATTCATCTTTTAAATTGAAAAATGTTAACTTTTCTTTAGATACTTGTTCTTCATTTCTCTCACATGCAGGTTTAGGCTCTACATCAAAACCCCTTCTTTTGCCTATTTAAGCCTCTTAAACCCTAGCACATTAAAATGAACACAGAAAAAGAAATTATTTATTGCTTTTCTTCGCTTTGACGACTGGTTTAGCATAGTTTAGCATAGATTAGATTGCCTTAGAGGAGAGACAATTCTCCAAGTTGCCAATCGAAGCCATGCTCAAATTTTTCTAACTAGTTCCTAATCGTTGTCAGTCCCTTTGCTCACATGCGGTTTAACACTCATAACATGCTATTAAATAAGACCTTTTACCATTTACCAAGAAGTTTATCAGTGGGAAGATTGCATGAGCAGATAGCAGATATCAGTGGACAGATTACATATATCAGTGGACAAATTACATGTCATGGGGCATATTGGAGCTTGATGATTATTGGTAATTTTTATTGCATTTGTATAAATATTTAATCTCATTTATTGTCATAAAAAACCTTGCAAAGCCTTCTAGGCTATTTTTTACATTTATTGCCATATGAAGCACCTTGTAATAAACCCAACCATCCCGACCATTCACTATTTAATGAGTATTAGTGGGCTGCATAAGTGGATATCAGTGGAACAGTTTTTAGTGGATAGATTGCATTAGTTGTGTATCAGTGCACAAATATCAATGGATGGACAGATTACATGTCATCACAAAGATTGAAGCTTTATCACTAGAGGGCAAATCAATGGATGGATAGATTACATGTCTTCACGAAGATTGAAGCTTTATCACTAGAGGACATTGTAAAGATTTATTGGCTAATTTTCTTACATTTGTACAAATATTTAAGCCTTGTAAAGCCTTCTAGGCTATTTCCCACATTTATTTCTATAAAATACTTTGTAAAGCCCTCTCCGCTATTGGTCACATTTATTGCCATATGAAGCCTTGTAAAGCCTTTTTAGGCTATTTCCCACATTTATTATATCAAGCGTTGTATATTGTACTTTACTTGTATGTATCTAAATTTTTCATTATCTTTTCTTGTAGGATTATGGAGCAATCAACTAATGTGGGGACTATCCTAAATGACTCTAAGATTAGAGCATGGGTCTCTGATGTCATTTTGAATTTGAAAGGAAAGGAATATAGCCCCAACGGCTTTGGTAGGTGGACTCGATATCACATGGGTAGAAGAGCTTGGTTTCTTCATCAAAAGGAAAAGAGACTCTTTCTACTTATGTCAAAAAGGGAGTTCAATGATGTTGAAGATCCATGGGATGCTACATTCTTTAAGAAAGATATGACTTCAAGCCTTGTAGTAGGCATAATGATAGAGCCAAAAGAGACTTTCATGGATATTTTCACAAAGAGTTCAGATCCTGAAGTTGGCGGTCTTCATTTTGTTGTGTCAAGGAGAGATTCAAAGACCTTTGTGATGCCTCCTCCTCAACCATCAAAGTTTCCAGAGCTACAAAGTGCATTGGAGGCTCTTGCATATACTTGGGAGCAATTTCTTAGTGTGGTGGCAAAAAGGATGCATGCAAAGATTATGTTTGAGTACTTTTAGGATGCACAATATGCTCCTCAGATTCAAGGATTTGCACATGAAGGAGATCAAGCACAGACTTCGATGCAGGGGCAAGAAGAACATGCACAGTGTCACAAACATGTAGAACATGAGCACAAACTTCTAGAGCAAGAAATGGTGGACGTCACTAAGGATGATGAAACACAAGCCTTGAGTGCATGGGAATTAAAAAAAATTGAAGAAGATGAAGGTCGATCCACTGCAGTTATGCTAGAAGCTCTTACTAGCAAACCACGACATGAAATGCAAAAGGCTAGAACTGCAAGAGCCACGGTTCCAAGTAGTACAAAAAGGCATAGTCCCACTGTAGAGAAAGATCATGTGGATGAAAAACGGTTAAAGGAAGAGAAAGATGAAGAAGACTCAGAACCCGAGGCTGAAGATGATCAGGATGAACTCACATCAATCAAAAATCTTAATCTGTGTCTTAATGAAGCATATCAGATGATGATATGGGATATATCTGGGGTCAAAGGACGTGGTTTGTGAATGCCAAAGATGTGGAAGCTGCAGCTGTCTTTACTAATAGCCGAAGCCTTGATATATCCTATGCACTGCAAATATACGAGGCTTTGAGAGATGGAAAGAAACCTGTGGCAAGCAACGTGGTCCTACGCCCAATAATGTTTTGTCCAATCAAAAATAGCTTTTTAGATCAAATAACATTTACAGGGCCTACATATTTCGAGGAAACCTTCAGTTGATTCTTTAAAGACACTCTTAAAAATATTCCACATGAACAAGGCGAAGAGGCACAAGGTGAGAATATGTTAAAGGAAGCAAAGAAGGAATTCCTCCTTCATTGCAGATTCCAACCCATTGATGGTCAACATTGGGCTTATGCTTGTAATCAGATCGCCAAAGAAGAAAAGGAGGTCAAAAGACTCACTTCAGAACAATTTGCAAAGATAAGTTCATTCCATTATTATCCTGCAACAATCTATATATTCAAGCATGAGATCAAGTATTTGATTGAGTCCAAAAGACTTAATCATTATGTCCATGGAAAGCATAAGATATCCTCAACATCAGAGGTCTTATAGAAGGCAAGGGTTATATGGACAACATTTGGTTCTCCAAATCCTGATTTGAAGTGAAAGGTCACAAAAGTAGACGCCGACACACTCACAAACTTCTATACTTCTTTGAGTGTAGTTGTGCCTAGGGGAACTCAAGAGCGAGAAGAAAATATGACAAGCCTCAAGGTGGTGAGAGACAGATATGCCAACTACACTTCTATCATATTTCATCCTATTGAAGTGTTCAATGAGATGCTTGAAGCGTGCATTGCTTGTGAGCGTGGAGAGTTGACCTATGAAGCTCCTTTGTTTGTCTCCGAAAAGTAAAAGGTAATGGATAAGAAGGAGTTGACAAGGATGTGGAGGCCTATAAAGTACTTACCTGACAAGTATGCATCCATGGCAGCACAAAAACTTTTAAAGAAAGCATGGTTTTTTGGAAAGAAAGACAAAGACCACTGCATGGAAGAATGCATCAATGTACAGGTGAGGCGTGATGCAGTGCATAGTGCCATTAAGTATTTGCTGTCAAAGAAACAAATTCCACTTAGTCATTGTAACATTGACTATAATGTGGTCAAGCATATAGCTTCTTTGTCAACACCCAAGGTAAAGCTATGGGCAAATAGGTGGATTAAAAAGGATGAAGATGGGTCAGAAATAGTAACCTCTTACATGAGAAAAGAAATCCCACAACAAGTGGTTGCATATGTGGAAAGATTAATCAACGAGATAAGGATGCCGACAAATATGCACCAAAGCTTTCATTTCAACATAGAGGTTACGGCAGAGTCTAGAAATCTTGTGAACTTCAGGAGAGTTTTAGAAGATGACTTCATCAAGAATGAGTCAGCATGGGACAAGCCACAACTATTCTTCATCAATGAAGTTTCTAGCAATGATATCCATAATTTTGTCGATAGAATAGTATATACCACCATTAGCAAAGTGGCAATTTGCAACATTGTCATTTTTGTTGATAAAAAAGACAAAGAAGCCATGCAGGTTACTCTAGAGCGAGCATATTCATCAGATTTGAAGATCTATAGTGGTGTTTATGTAGCAAAGAGAGGCAAGAGAGAATGTGGCATAGCGATTCAATCTCTTGAATCATTCTTCTTGTGTATGCGGAGTCCCAACCCTGATCACTCCTTACAAAAGAACATAAGAGGGAATTAAAAATAATTTGAGATTGATGCTAGAAGAGCAAGATATTCCCAAGTCCATACATTATCAAAAAAACAACTATGGAAGTCCTGGCAAAAGTGGGAGTCTCTTGCTTACCATGATGGAGAACTTGCTACTGGCAGGTTGGAAGGTCACCTTGTGCAGGATGGGATAGAGATGGGATATTTATTTGAGGATCTCCTCAGAAAGGCAACTCCATAAATATTATTGAAAACAAACATTTCATGGCTTATTTTCAGCTTCAAGTAGATCTAACCATAGGCTATGAAAAAGAGGTAGAGCACAAGGAGACTGATGACATGGATGATCACCTTGAAGATCATAATGTCCCAGTTGATGATGATGAAAAGATGGACTTACGTGACCCATTCAGAGAGAGGTTGGTGGATGAAGAGAAAGATGATGATGCCTTCTTTGATAATTATGGCTCACAGGGTTATGTAAAAAGGCCACTACGACAATACTTAGCGGTATGAACTCTCTATTTCTCAACTAAATACAAATTTTTAAATAAGATTTAAATTTAAAGATAATGAATCTAATCTCTCATATTTGTTTGCAGGCAATAGAGGGACAAGAAATGGATGAAGTCAATATGAAGGCACTCCCTTCTACTTCAGCAATGCAACCACCTCTAAATTTCATTGAAGAATCCCATGAGCACAAGAGCTTTAAAGACACCATGGAAAAGCAAAATGACTGCAAACATAGAATACAAGCTATGACAGAGACCCATTCTGCAAATTTAGCTGCATTGGATAAAATGGAAAGCTCATTTGAAGTTAGGATCATTTTGAAACGAGAACCTCATTATTTGAGATTTGGTAGAGAGGAGGTTTCAATCCTCCTCAATCCTTTAAAAGAGGTTAATGACAATGTTATCCTGGCCATTGTTAGGTAACGTTTGTTTATTTGCTGCTACTTCAATGAGCTAACATTTGTTCATTTGTTTGCAGTGTAGTTATATCTTAGTTTCCTAGTGCAGAATGCAAATCAATTCTATGAGCTAACGTTTGTTTATTTCTTGGTGTAGTGTAGTTATTTCTCAGCTTCCTAGTGCAGTGTAGAATCGTGTCTACATGCTCGATGCTCTCCTTCTTCTATTCTTAGCTCTCCTCAAAAGACTATAGAAGATATTTGTACCTAGTTAAGCCCTTTGAATTTAGATGCGGTGCGAGTCATCTTTATGCCTTATCATGAGGAGTAAGTATCAACTCCAACCTTATTTTTACTATTTCTTTGGCAAGTTTGTGTAAAACAATAATCATTTTTAATCTGGTCGTGTAGCTCACATTGGAGTCTGATCGCTTGGGACCTTGAAGTCAACCGTTTGTGGTTTGTGAATTCAATGGAAGGCTATCATGCCAACTCCCCAAGGTAATTATTCTCTTAATATTTTTGTTACTTTCTTATTTTGTATCTTATGATCATGACATATTAATATATTTAATATGTCGTGATGGACAGTGCTGCATATCGGCTAGTATCTGCTATCAGAACAACCAAGGAGCAACAAGACCAAGTAGAATTCAAACGATGTCTATTAGTGGATCAAAAAGATGGGCACAGCTGTGGGTGGAGAGTTGCCTACAACTGCATGCTATTTCTTAGAGAGATTTTTGATTTGGAGTTACCAATATAAATGGAATCATATACAGAAGCCGATCTACTAGTGTTTTGAGCTGAGAGTATTCAGTGTCTAATTGCTACCATTGGGAAACAACCTGAAAATATGACTACATTTCAACATGTATAAAACCTTATCTTTATACTTGTATGCTTGTTCAAGCCTTTAATTGGGATGTGTAAATCTCATAACTTTTTTATATTTTCCTCCAAGAGGAGAAGAGATTGAGTCTAATGAAAGCATGCTATCTTTATACTTCTATGATTATTTAAACCTTTATTTTTATTTGGGATGTGTAAATCTCATAACTTTTTAAAATTTTCCTCCAAGAGGAGGAGAGACTCACTCTAATGAAAGCATGTATGAGACCTTACTTTTTAAATTTTTGCTCCAAGAGGAGGAGAGACTCACTCTAATGAAAGCATGTATGAAACCTTATCTGTATACTTCTATGCAGTCTAATGAAAAAATCATTATTAATGTTGGGGAACAACCTGAAAATATGACTACATTACACCATGTATGAAATCTTATCTTTATATTTCTATGCTTGTTTAAGCCTTTATTTGGGATGTGTACATCTCATAACTTTTTTATATTTTTATAGCAGAAGGAGGATGTAGAAGACATAGCAAGTGAAGAAGAATATGATGTAGACTACTCTCTCAATAAGATGAGTCATGAAAATATGACTCTATTACAGTAGATTGGAAGTTCATTCACTGCTATGTTGTTAATTCGACAACAACCTCATTTTTTTGAATTTGGTGAAGAAGAGATTTTAATCCTCTTTAATCCTAAGAAAGAGGTTAATGTCAAAGTCATTACAACCATCCTTAGGTTTGATGCAGCCTTTTCCTTAGCTTTATACTTTGCTTATTTTGATTAAACCCAAGAAGCTAATACTTTTTTTTTTAATATAGTAATGTTATAGCAAATTTTCCTCAAAATATACCAAGAGTTTCATATATGCTCGATCCTCTTATTTCGGAAGTGCTTAGCAACAAAGAAGAAACCATAGAGGATGTTTGCAAGTGGTTGAAGCACGTTCCTATGAATGAGGCACGAGTTATCTTTACAGCATATTACGAGAAGTAAGCATCAAACCCTACTTGTTTTTTCTATTATGTTGCTAGAATTGTCTCAAACACAGTAATTATTCTTTATTGATAATGCAACTCACATTGGAGTTTGGTGGTCGTGGACATCTTTGCTAAGAAGTGCTTCTTTGCCAACTCAATGACATCCGTCCATGGCACTGTGTTAGAGTAAGTATAGACTAGACTTGTTGTCACTTCTTGACATGTAGATTGATGTGTAATGCACATATTCACTGTTGTTATATGTTTTGATGGGCAGATCGGCTCGAAAGTTAGTAGGTGCTATCGACATATTAATGCGGCAATGTGACGTGGCACAACAAATAGAGTATATAACATGTCAGGTATCACATCAAGAGGATAGCCACATCTATAATTGTGGATGGAAGGTAGGCTACAATTGCTTTTTGGTACTTGGCCAAATTTTTGAGATACAAAATGACACCACACTCTGTCAACATATATAGACTTGCATCTCTATGCATTTATAACATGTACCATTCGAGCAATCATTAAGGGCAACATTATGGACCCTCCCACAAGTCAAATAGATAATGGCTCAGAGGAGTGCGAAATGAATGCCATCAAAGAGTCAAAGGGGATAGAAGACCTCAACTCTATAAACATGGCTTCATTGGAAGAATTGGGAAGCTCTTTTAATGTTAGGGTTATGATTCAACATAGACCTCAGTATCTTGAATTTGGGGGAGAGGAGATTTCAATCCTCTCTAGAGCTTCAAATGAGGTCAATAACAACGTTATGATGTCCATTCTCAGGTTTGATACAAACTTTTTCACTGCTTAATAATTCAATATTTTGATTAAATCTAATAAGCTAATATTCATTCATTTGTTGGTGCAGTATAGTTATCTCACGATTTTGTAGAGCCGTACAAAACCGTGTGTATATGTTGGATTCCCTCTTGTCTCCTATACTTAGCGATAGCAGAAAGACGATAGCCGATGTTTGTAAATGGTTACAGCCTTTACATTTACATGGCATGCGAGTCCTATTTATGGCATATCACGAGATGTAAGTATCATGGCAACCTTTATTTTCATCTTATACTGGCAACATTGTGTTAAATAATAATGGTTCTTAATTATTCGTGTAGGGAACATTGGGGGAGTCTGGTGGTTTGGGACCTTGAAGACAACTATTGTTGGTTTGTCAACTTGATTGTAGGCTTTCATGGCTCATTGCAAACGTAAGTATTCTATTAATCTATTGTTACTTCTATATTATGTACCTTATGTAATAGACACACTAAGTTTTTTAATATGTCATGATGAGCAGGTCGATTGAGAAGTTGGTATCTACTATCAGAGAAATAGGACAGTACAAAGACTCGCTAGACTTCCAAAAGTGTTTAGTAGTAGAGCAAGAAGATGGGCATAGTTGTGGGTGGAGAGTTGCCTATAACTACATGTTGATTTTGAAAGAAATTTTCTCACTTAAGCCATAGATCTCATCAGAAGACTCTTTGGAGCTCAAATATTCAGAGGAGGATATACAATTGTTTAGGGCTGAAATCATTTGAGACCTGATTGCTGCCATTAGAATACAATGTGCAACTGAAGCAATATCAGAGCTTGCATTTAAGGAAGAGGATAATGAGTCTACTGTGAAAGCACTGCACACTACAGAAGAAGTAGAGACTCAGTGTACACCTACAGCACCACAGCCTCCACTGGAAGCATCAGAAGAGTTACCACAGCCTCCACTTGCATTTAAGGAAGAGGATACTGAGTCTATTCCGAAAGCACTACATACTACAGAGAAGTAGAGACTGATTGTACATCTAGAGCACCACAACCTCCATTGGAAGCATCATAAGAGTTGCCACAGTCTCCACTAGAAGCATCAGAAGAGTTGTGATGCATGTATGATGTTGTGTTTGTATATATGCATGAGAAGCATATTCTCATGATGTTGTATATTCCATGAATATTATGGTTGACATTTATTTGTTGCAATGTATGAATCATGATGTAGTTTTTGTTGATTATACACCAATTTGTGACTTATTACTTAAGTGGCATTTAGTCATGATATTCATATATTTATTTCATGCACACAATTTTATGATATGAATGTGTGATGATGTGATTATTTGGAAATATAACCTTGTGTGATGAGAATTTTGATATGAATATGTGATGATGTAATATTTGTAATATATTTCACTCCAAAGTATCAATTCCCAATGCTCCACTCACTTAAAGTACAGCATTCCCAATGCTCTGCAAAATTTTATTCAGTTGGACAGTCTCCACTCACTCAAAGTAGAGCATTCCCAATGCTTCTCTCACTTTATTCCAACCCTTATCATTGCAAACACATCATGCCTTAGTGCACTTGTATTCTTCCATATCCTAGTCGTTCCACAAACACTCTCTTATTTCTTACATCCTAGTCCTTCTTATTAACTTGTATTCATCTTTCACTTTACGTCTTCCCTCACTTTCTATCACTCTTGAAGGAGGGGCGGCTCACTGTGCATCCCTCGCTATCGCTCCCTCACTCTCCTTCTCCCACTTTCCCTATAAGACAATGACTAGTTACTACTCGACTTCATTTACTGAACTCAAATTCTGTCTTAGATCCCTTGTGTATAGACCAATGAAGGGAAAATCATTCGAGGAGGACATGTTATGCACATGGCTGCTCGATTTGAACTCAGCACAGAAGAGGTGAATATCCCTAGATTTCTTTTTTGCTTCTTTTAATCAGTGCGTACTTTTTATGCTAACGAGTTAAATTTTCATATAGGATATGGCGATGGCTAGAAGCTGTATTGAAAAAAATGGTGAAGATGAGGAAAGCCAAGAGGGAAAAGAAGAGTTGTTGAATGCTTACAAGTTGGCGGAAGATTCGAAACAGGTTGTGAGGAGAGTCTGTGAGAAGATTTGCAATGCTAGCCCTGGTTATGGATGGCCTGCACATTTAAAGTCTACTTGTTTTCATGAAGCCAATGCCATAGTAGGCACTTTCCAGGACATATGCTCTCTCTAATGACTTAATAGTCAAGTGATGGAAATTTCATTCCATAGAAATTTAATTCCATAGAGACTTATGTGTTTTCTAAAGTAACTGTAATAGACAAGAAAGGAAACTATAGTTCCACAAAGACTTTTTAGTTCTCTAATGTAAAGTTGTAATATACGAGAGAGACAAAGATGAGATCTTCTAGGCTGAGCTAATGGAAGGTGTTTTTTAACACCATATAGCTTTGAGTTATATGATCTACTTCTTGTACAAATGTGTCATGCTTTTTTTTAAATGTACTCTAGTTTTAATAACATGTCACTCCATTTTTTCTAATTTGATTTTTAAAAATCTTACTTTTTGTCTCTTTTAACAATGTGATGTCCTCTTTTTTTAATGTACTCTAGTTTTAATAACATGTCACGTCATTTTTTCTAATTTGATTTTTTAAAATCTTACTTTTTGACTCAAAGTTTTGTTTTATAAGAGCCTTTTTTTTTTTTAATGCTTTATCAAAAATTATCTCACAAAACGAATTTGGACAGTGCACTAGTCCAAAATTAATGAAATAGGTGTTTTTGCAAAAAAAATATAAAAGCATTAACTTTGAATAGATTCATTGTTTAGGAAACACTACTAAAAAATGATCAAAGATGAGGCTTAGGATGGATCTGATAGTTATTAGAAGAGATACTATGAATGAAAAGTTATTAATATTTGGTCTAAATATCCCACCATTGATGTTCCTAGAGAAGATACTAGAAAACAATTTTAAACTTTAATGTTAATGCAGACACTATCACCAAACCTTGAACTTTAAAAAAAAAAAGCTACCATCTGAAGTGAGTTAAATGTAATTTTAAGTGAGTTAATGTGAATTATGTGGACTAAGTGGAGCTAATGTAATGTTAAGTGAGTTAATGTGAATTAAGTGGACTAAGTGGACCTAATGTAATGTTAAGTGAGTTAATGTGAATTAAGTGGACTAAGTGAAGCTATGTGGTTTAAGTGCATAATGTGGATTACTTTAGTGAATGAAGTGGTTTAAGTGTTATAAGTGAATGACCTCGTTTAAGTGATATGAGTGAAGGAAGTGGTTAAAGTGGTATAGGCAAATTAGGTGGATAGGTTGGTTTAAGTGATTCAAGTGAACTACATGGTTTAAGTGATTTAAGTGGACTAAGTGGTATAAGTGATTTAAGTGGTTTCAGTGGATTAGGTGGACTTGCAAAGTTAATGCAGAAATGTTGAAATATATCGACGTGAATTAGTGCACATGATATCTAGATCAACCCTTGCGACTTAAAAATATAAACTTCGATTGCACATATTTGATTATTATTTCCTTTTTCCCAATGTTGCCTTGAAAGTATTTCAAGTCACAAGGTTGGCTCTAGCTATTATGTATACCAAATCATTCACAATTTGAATACTTACAACACAACTACATAGCTTGTAGCCCACAAGGTTCTAGCTTTCACATACAAAATGAGATGAGATGGATACGAGCATATGTGCTCTTCCATCGCTTGACATATTGTCCAATCCATCCCCTTACATACAACATACCATCCTATATATTTAGAGCTTCATCTCCACCGCTTCCATGTACAACAACACAACATTACTTGTAGCCCACAAGGTTCTATCTTTCAAGTACAAAATGAGACGAGATGGATACGAGCATATGCACTCTTCCATCACTTGACATATTCTCCCATCCATCCCCTCACATACAACATACTATCCCACATGTTCAGAGCTTCATCCACCACTTCCAAGTACAAAATGAGATGAGATGGATATGGGCATATGACTCTTCTATCACCTATCATATTCTCCTATCCATAGGTACAATATCGTCTATCTCTTTGACTTCACTGTTGTCTCACTGAGTAGCTCAAGCTCATCTTCTTCTTTGCTGAATGCACCCTCGGCAACTAATTTTGTAGTCAATCGTTGTCTAGTAATTCTCATTACAGCGGCTTCGCTTGCTGCCCTAGCCACAACATTAAACCCTTTCAACAATTGTAGATTCCCAAAGCAAAATACTAAATCTGTAGCTCTTGATGGCTTTAAATGATTGCATCTCTTAGAATGAATAAAGTCATATGCACCCCAATTTTGATCACATGCACCCGATGATGCAGCAACAGAGAGCACACGAGTTACAACATGTTGCAACTCTAATGTCTCTCCACCATATTCCTTCCACCAAGTAGGTGCAATAGTCATCTTAACAGCATCAAGATTCTAGGGATCTCCAAAAGATCCTTCGTCGTCGCAATTCGTATACCTCACTCGTTGTTGGTACGCCTATTTGCTCTGATCTCCCAGAAGCAAGTTCTTACAAACCTCTTGAAAGTTACTTATGACTTATGAATTTTGTGATTGAGCATGCATTTGATATTGTGGACGTGCTGCAAACGCAGCTCCATGCAAAGGAGTGTGCATTTGCTTCCATCTCTTATCGGCCAAATATACCACTTGTTGCTTTTCCCTACGTGCAAAGTGCACAAATTCTTTAACATGTTGTATTGCTTATGACATCTTCAAATACACTATACCCATAACAAAGGCATCAGCGTCGACCATCCTCAACACTGTCACAAATGACTCTGACACACCTTTTATTCTTTCTACATTTCTCTAGAATAATTATGAGTACAAGATGCACACATTTACTACCTGGTATTGCGTACTGTGTCTTTTTCTTGAGCCAATTCGCCCATCATCTATCAGCAATAGTCTCGACTAAAGCTTGACACACTTCCAACAATCTAGCAAGAACTAGAAAAGAAGTAGCAAATTTAGTTTGACAAAATTGCCTTAGTTGCTTCACAAAGTGCTCTTTGAATACAGCATGCAAGTATTGATGGCTCTTTATAAAAATGATGTTAGCATCTTGTAGCACTGGTTGTACAAATGGGAACTGTTCAATATCCTTCAACAATAAGTTGCGAGTATGAGTGCCACATGGCACCCATGTCAGAGTGGGATACTTTGCCATGATCTCTCACCTGAATTCTTGAGAGTATGAGTGCCACATGGCACCCATGTCAGAGTGGGATACTTTGCCATGACCATCTCACCCACGGTCTTGTAATTCAATGCATTATCTACTATTACTAATGCAGTAACATTTTCACTACCACCAACTTTACAAATTGCTCTTTCGTATATTTTTACAATATATGCTAAAGTTTTTTCTTTTAGAGACGTGTCGATACTCTCCGAAAACATTGTTCCCTTGGGAGTAATTCACATTACATTTATCAAGGGTCTAGCCTACTTGCTACTCCATCCATCAAAAGAAAGAGTGCCCCCATATGTAGGAATAAAAGACTCAACAAGGAGATCCTAGGACTCCCACAAACAAATTTCATAGAGACACAAAAACAAGCACATTTCTCACAAGTGATCTAAGGAACTCAACAAGGAGATCCTAGAACTCCCACAAACAAATTTAAGAGATCTAAGGAACTCAACAAGGAGATCCTAGAACTCTCACAAACAAATTTTATAGACACAAAAACAAGCATATTTCTCAAAAAGATATAAGGAACTCAACAAGGAGATCCTAGAACTCCCACAAATTTCCTGACACGAGATACGAGGAACTCAACATGGAGATCCTAGAACTCCAACAAACAAATTTCGTAGACACAAAAACACCAAAAGTACATTTCTCACAAGAGATCTAAGGAACTCAACTCCCATAAACAAATTTCAGACACAAAAACACCTAAAGCACTTTTCTCAAAAGAGATCGAAGGAACTCAACAAAGAGAACCTAGAACTCCCACAAACAAAGACACAAAGACCAAAACCACAAATCTCACAAGAGATCTCAAGAACTCAAAAAGAGATCCTAAAGCTCCCTCAAGTAAAATCCAACTTATTTTAGACCTTCTAGATTGCTTTCACAACCTTGACGGACCTTTCTTCTTCTTTTCCTTGTTTGATCTCTTATGCTTGGCTAAGGAACCAAGCGTAAGATAAGAGAAATTGGCAAACAGTGACGTTATATACATAAAAATAGCCACATATTCATCCGAATACATGTTTATTTGTATGAATAATTTATTCGCACAAATAACATCTATTCCTATGAATATAGAGGGATGACGTGTTGATTTATGTAAAAAATGTGATGTGTCACCGCTTTTTTACCTGATTTTTTCTTTCATTCGAATCATTCGAGTGATTTTCCCACATTTTTCGAATCATGAATTTGAATTTTTCTACTTAGGCATGGGGTTCTCCTCCGAGCTCCCTCTTCTCTTCCAAGAGAGTGTTTTGGGTGCTCTCTTGTTTCCTCTTAATGCCTTTGTGGTTGTCACTCTATCCCCCTTCACTCCCTTCTCATTCTTCCCTTTCTCCTCTCTCCCTCTCCCCTCCTTCTCCCTCTCCCCTCCCCTCTTCCTCTTCCCTCTTCCTCACATGAAACCACATTGCTTGAGTGACACTTGCGGATGGCTCGTGCTATGCATTGCTCCCACAAGGAGTAGCTAGGAGTGGAGACTCTGTCAAGATATCTTCAACTACCCCATGACACGTGAGTCACTGTTGAGACCCACTACATTTTTGGTGCCACTGCCGAGGAGAAAAGGTATTCTTTTGCATTTGCACATGCCTTCCTTCGATATATTCCCATTGCACAAGTCTTCAAGCTTACCTTGGAGCTTGTTAGTGGAGTTGTAGGAGAGAAGAGAGGTGGCAAGTGAGAGAGAGGACGGAAATCTATTTTTTTGGTAGGAATGCCATTTATGGGCATGGGAAGCTTATCTTTGATTCTTTTTGGTGTTTCAAGTTGATAGGAACTTAGTAGGCCTAATTTCTAAGGTGTATGTGAGGTCTAATCGCCCCAAAAAACAACAAAAGTATGGAGTTTTGTCAAGTATTCAAGTAGTTTTATGTTTTAAAACTCCCCTTTTTTGAGTTTTTGCATTTTGTCTTTCAAAAAGTGTTGTTTTCAAGTTTTTTTCCATTGAGTAGGTAGATTAGGTAGTGTAGCATCCCCCCATCACAAAAAATCATGATGAACAGAAATTGCAAAATCATCAGGAATCATCAAATCTTAGTCAACGAAATTGTGTATGACTATCCCACTGAGTCGATGTTGTAGCCATATTGCACCGACCAATTTTCCCACCGACCGGCACATTAGCTATATCCCACTGGTCATGACCTAGTGCCATAGTGCTTCCCCACTAACCTAACCTCTGATTACAGTTTACCCCATCGCTCGAAGTTAATGCATCTTAGAGTTAGTTTCGCACCAATCTAACAGGCGTTGACCGGTGCAGTAGTAGTTCCCCATCAACTATTGCTATTCCACTACCCCGCCTCGGCACGGTGAACCCACCCCCATGTCCGTGGTCATAATCATTCCCCTCCACCCATTGCATCACTTCCATCACACCGCCTGTCATTGTTTGATCCCGCCATTTGGTGTTTTACACTTACCCTACCGTCGTTGCTATATGCATATCCCACCGATCGTCACCATTTTGATTCCCATGCCCATTGCTATACTATCTCGTCGACCTGTGCATTAGTAATATCCCACCGATTCCCTATCCCGTTGCTTGCTATTATTCGGTATCCCTACGCCTATGGGGATATCCCTTCCGACCATCTGTGCCAACCATGTGGCAATCATTATCCCATCGATCGTCATGATACATCTATACCACCGACCGGCTATATTACCATCGATCATCATTGAAAGTTATGCCATAGCCCTTAAGAAGCCGTCCCATAGCCATTTCCAAGCTAATGACCAAGTTCCTCGGAGAAGGAGACCCGGTCTCCCACGTGGAATGGTTTGAGTAGATTTGTGAAGCCTTTGGTGCACCAGGTGACCTCGACATGGCCAATGCATTCGGCCTCATCTTGGATGGCAAGGTAGGCCAGCGGTCTAGGGCTCTGACCTCAGAAGAAAAGATCAATTGGGAGACATTGAGAAAGGCTTTTATTGTGGGATTCGCCCCCAGCGGCCATAAATGGATCCCGATCAACCAATTATATGGGGTAAAACAGAATGACAAGGATTCCCTGAGGGATTACATTGCAAGGATTAAACACCCCAATGCCTGTTGTGAGCCTTATGAGTGGATGAGCAACAAATAACTATTGCCTCGCTTCCTCATCGGCGGATTAGTAGATCCGAAGCTACACGACCACCTCATTGTGATAAACCCCACCTCCTTTTATCTATGTAGCAAGGTGGCCATCCGTATATGTGACAACATGATGGACAAGGTGGATTTAGACAAGGTCTCGGCTCCCTTCGAAATAGATCCATCGGTTAGGTCCTTGAGTATAGAGTCAAGCAAGAAGGAGGCTAACGAGCCTAAAAGCTTAGATGTGAGTGGGCTGGCCTCCACTCTGTTGGATCAGCTAGGCTAGCAATGGAGGATAGGAACCTCCAAGGAGGTGCCAAGCAACCCCCACTTGTTTCCATGGAGAGACAACATCTGGTGTGGGGTATGCAATGGCAACCACCCTTCCAATGAGTGCCCATGCCTAAGGGCAAGGCCGGCACTCTACTTTGCACACTGCCATAGGTGGGGAAACAATGATACCTCCCAATGTCCCTTCCCTAACCCATGTATCAAATGTGACCCCCCCTAGCCCTAACAGCCCCACCTAACACCCAGATCTCTCAAGGTGGCCTTGTGGCTAGCTCTAGTCAGTACCGAGCTCAGCCAGCTCCACTACCACCACCCATACTCTCCCCATACTAGGTCCAGAACCCCCGCGATCTTGCATCACACCAGTCAATCAAGTGTTGGTTGAAGAATTGCCCAATGACTGGGAGGAAATGGATCCTGACCATGGACCTCATGATTATTACCCCTACGAGGAGGGAAGTGGTGCCCTGATCCACTACCTCTCGCTAGAGGATCAACAAGTCCCCGTATTCCAGACTGCCCCTGTAAATGCAAGAGCAAGAGATCTAAACTCAATTGCTCGAAGACCCCCACTCCAATGTTATACCTGCCAAAGTCCCCATAGAGCAAGTGAATGCCCCTATCGAGACACTTCAAACCCTCCGGTGTCCTGTTTCAAATGTCAGGGCCCACACTTCTTAAAGGACAGTCCTTATAGGGATCATACACCCACTGCCCCAACCACAATCAATCCCACCTCTTTGTGAGCGGGATGTGGAATGGAGCATCTATTCCAGGACTGTCCAACGAGAAGACCAAGCACTCCACTCACCCCACCAAAGAGCACTAGCCTAAATCTGCTTAGCATCAAACAAGGCCTTGTGGCCGTAGTACCACTACAAGTCATTACAAGGATGCAAGCCAAGGCACTGAGAAAGGCAATGAGGAAGCTCAAAAAGAAGGGGAAAGTATCCCTATTGCCCGGTCTCGAGATTCGCCCATAGCCTCTAACTCAATCTACGAAGGCCATTTGAGTAGGGTATGGATCCGACTAGGTGCTCATCCAAGGTTTCGATGAGGAGACAGCTACCCTTGCCACCTCCTCTACTTCCAAACAATCTTCCATCTAGGGTGACCCTAAGATACCCCAGATTCCAAAAGTGAACAAACCTAGCACTTGCACCCACCTATAAAGAGACCTACCCTGACCCGGTCTTAGAAAAGCAATACATAAAGGATGCTCTGAACTTGGTGCGGGATTGCCAAGATAAGTTCAAGCCTCGACTAAAGGCTAGTAGGGGGTTAGATACTATCCATCCAACCCACTTGGTGGGATAGCGAGGAGAGAAATCGCTCAAGGTGCTAAAAAGGGTGGAGGAAGAGGAACACCTCAGCTTGGAGCAGTTAGAAGCTGCGAATCTGATGCAGAGGATGTTCCAAGAAGACCCACTGCTGCATAACCTCCAAAATGAAGGAGACTTGTACGGCTTTGATGACATGTTGTCCATGGAGGAAGAATCTTTACCAAAACCCTGCGACAGCGTCGAGTTGGCTACTTTCCTATCAATAGAGGTGAAAATGTTGATCACGTTTCTGCTAAGAGGAAATCTCATCCTATGGCGTGATCTGTCCAATTGGATGAATAGGTCGTTCCTACCTCCGACCACTGCTAGCAACAACCAATCAACACTAGCAAAGGGGCAAAACCTACCCACGATTCCCATCAACAAGCTAGGCCAGTATTTCGAGGGTCATGACACAAATGCCTATATCCCCATAGTCTACCAAAACTAGAAGGTGGAAGCCATCCTACATGGGGGAGCGGGAGTGAGTGGCTACACCAAGGGATGCTAGGAGAAATGGGGCACTCGAGCAGACCCATCTATAGTAAAGCTAGCCGATGGAGGAACCAATGAACCCCTAGGAGTGCTGATTGGCATAAACGTAAAGGTGTTTAGATTCACATACCCCATCAGGTTTGTGGTCATGGACTTCACTTGATAGCCAGGATATGAAGCTATCCTAGGCATACCCTTCTTGTGAATGTCCAAACTCTTGTACATGACTGGCACAATGATAATATCTACTTACGACACGAGGATCAAACCATGAGAGTGGACCTACACACCTACAAGGCCCACCCATTGTCAAGACACCTTTTTGCCATAGAGTCCGACACCATCGCCCGAATCACCTCCATAAAACTATTCCAACCCTATGGCAAGGAAGAGGATGTCAAGAAGGAGTCTGAGGACTTCTAGTATGCACCTCTCCCCGAGCCAGAATTCTCGCAGAACTGGATGCACATCATAGACAACATAGATGTCCTAAAAAGAGTAGGGTTCCAGATCACCAATGTGGAGCTCAAGAGTCTGACCTTGGTGGTTCCCCTAAGGATTTTTAACATGCTCAATCCCCGAGAGGTAAGCAAGTGACCATAAGGGTAAAATCACATCTTCACTAGCTGTCCTATGTAGGCACCATAACTGCTCACCACGAGTTCTCCTCTAACTAGGGAAGCAGGGTAAGTAGGGTAACCACCCCCATCGGCTCTATAAGTACAATGGAAGAGCCCCCTTTAGATCCCAAATCCCCTATATCCAAAGGCAAGGCTAATGCCCAAAAGTCCACTACTCTGGCAGAAAAAGAGGAGGAGATAGAGGATAAAGAAGACCTACGACATGTACCACCCCACTACAAGGCCTATACTATTTAGGATCATAAGATCTTATACCAACATGCCAAAAGAACTTGAGAGGACAGTTGTCCTCAAGGGTATGCTGGGCCGGCTCCCAGTCCCCGGTCAAAGAAGTAAACCTCTAGCCCTGGAAGGGCAGGACCCACAACCCGTATTTGTCATCGATGACCTCACTCCCAATGATGAGAATGCACTAATATCTCTCCTACGGGAATATAAGGACTGCATGGCCTGGAAATACACAAACATGAAAGGAGTACCTGCCATCGTGGTGTAGCATACAATCCCCATGATGGATGATGTCAGGCTAGTACGGTAACGCCCCTACGATATGAATTCTAAATATGCACTCATAGTGAGGGAAGAAATCCAGAAACTCATAGATATAGGATTCATCAATGAGATTGAGCATACAAACTGGGTATCACCCATTCTGATAGTCCTAAAGAAAAATGGAAAAATTAGAGTATGCATGGATTTGAAGAAGGTTAATGCTCCCACGAGGCATGACCACTACCCCCTACCATTCACAAAACATGTTCTACAAAGGGTAGTCGAAAAGGAAGCATATAGCTTCCTAGATGGATTTTCAAGTTACAACCAAGTGTCGATTGCCACCCAAGATCAACACAAAACTACCTTTGCAACCAAATGGGGTGTATATGTAGCCAGGGTGATGATTTTTAGATTAACCAATGCCCCTGCTACCTTCCAACATATGATGATTACAGTATTCATGGAATATCTGAGGGACTTTTTGGAGTCTTCTTGGATGATATCTGCATGAACTCGAAATGGGATGACCACCTAGAGTATCTCAGGCTCCTCGAGAAGTGCTGCTTATACCGCCTATCCCTCAACCCTCTTAAGTGCCCGTTTTGGGTTAAACATGGTGTCACACTGGGCCACATAGTGTCCCAGAATGGAATCTCGATGGACCACAATAAAATCAAACTCATCTTGGAGTTACCATCCCCTACCCATTAATGCCAAGGGAGTCCAACAATTTATTGGCCATATGGGCTATTACCGAAGATTTATCGTGTTCTATGCAAACATAGCCTGCCTATTATACAAAGTGCTAGTATCATTTCAATGGACCGAAGAATGCCAAACATCCTTCGAAACCCTCAAACTAGCTCTAGCCACCGCACCAATGTTGAGGTCACCCGAGTGGAATTTAGTATTCCACGTCCACATTGATTCCTCTAACTTTGCCATTGGATGTGTGTTAGCCCAACTCGAGGAGCATAATTTGGATTACCCAGTATACTTTGTGAGCTGTCAACTAAATGAGACCAAGGTTAACTACACTACCACCGAGAGATAGAGTCTTGCCATGCTCTATGCAGTAAATAAGTTTAGGCACTACTTGTTAGCTAACAAGCTTTTCTTCTTCGCAGACCATCAAGCATTGCTATAGTTGGTCAACAAACCCTGCATGATAGGACACAAAACTAGATGGATGCTGATCTTGCTAGAATTTGACTTCACAATTGATGTACGTAAGGGCAAAACCCACGTTCTAGCCGACCACCTATTGAGGATCCTGAATGGTGAGGCTTTGATGGGAGTAGATGATGATCTTGCCGACACTTCCCTCTTCTTCCTCGACGTCATTCCCAAATGGGTCATCAAAATCGGACACTACTTGGCCAACGGATTACCCCAAGGCCAAGACCTCAAGAAAGATAGGGCTCATAAACTCATTAAGGATGCCGCACCCTATCAGCTAATTGTAGGCCAACTATACTGCATGGGCAAGGATGGTATACTGCAAAGATGCGTGTGCAAACATGAATACATCGAGGTGCTTGAAGAAGCCCACTCAAGAATCGCAGGAGGTCATTTTGCCGCTGATGTTATAGCATGTAAGTTGCTGCAAGCTGGTCTCTGGTGGCCAACACTCTTTAGAGACACAGCCAAATTCATCAAACGATGTGAGCCCTACCGTTGTATCCAAATCCCACACAAGGCAAATGCCCCTGACCGAAATCTTGGCCGACCAACCCTTCGAAAAATGGGGCATCGATTTCATTGGTCCCATAAGCCCAGCAACCAAGGGGACCGGGGCACAATACATCATCCTACCACCAACCACTTCACTAAGTGGGTAGAAGGAAGAGCCACGGTAGAGGCTGATGCAAGATCCACTGCCAAATTCTTATATGAGCAAGTCATTATGTGGTTTGGATGCCTGTTGGAGTTAGTCAGTGACCGAGGAACTCACTTCCTCAACGAAACCATAGCAATCCTAACAAGCGAATTTATGATCATTCATAGAAAGTCAATGCCATACTACCCTAAAGCAAATGGCTTGGCCGAGAGCTCCAACAAGACATGCTATAAGATCATCATCTCTACGATAGAAGCCAGTCGTACCGACTAGGAGCATAAGCTCATAGTAGCATTATGGGCCTACAGGACCTCTTACAAAGTGGCAACACATTGTACCCCCTTCAAGTTAGCCTTTGGGGTAGAGGCAATAATGCCAATGGAGTATGTAGTGCCTAGCCTCCATCTTCCCATAAAAGAAAGACTCATAGAAAACATGCTAGCTGAATGGCTAGTCAACCTCGAAAAGTTAGAAGAGACAAGGTTGTGTGCAGCCTACTCTCTCCAAGTAGAAAAGACCCAACATAAGAAATGGTTCGACAGCAACCTCAAGAACAAGGACCTAGCGAAAGGAGACTTGGCACTCCTATACAGTGTTCGCAATACCAAATGTAAGCTTAAGTACCAAGGTATGGGCCTTACCACCATCTAGTTGAGATCACTCCTCAAGGGTCATGCCGAATAGCCACCCTTGATGGAACAGAAATGGATGGCTACCTAAATAGGAGGAAAATAAAAAGATACTATGGATCACTCACTCTCTCCACCCTTCAAGCCATGCATAGAGAAAAGGAAATGAAGGCAGAGGTAGCTAGTATGAAGTGCCAGGCCATTGAGAAAGCCAGAATTCATAATGCTAAGATCCGATAGCATAGACAAGTGACCCTGCTTAAGGCAACGATTGAACAGATGTAACTAATGGATGAGCTAATAGTAGAGCCAGCCAGATTGCTTGTTCAGCTACAGGTACCACGCATGCGCATCAAAGCACTCGTGGACCCAGGAGGAGCCTAGGAGTGAGAGCCTTCATCTCTTGAGAGGTATGAGAAAAGCTACAGGTACCCTTAACCCTCACTATTGCCTCAATAAGAGCCATAAACGGCCAACTATTACAAACTTTGGGTTATGTAGATCTAAGTCTAATGGTTGTTCACAAGCTATGGATATATGCTTTTATGTTCTCCCTATAGAGCCCTTCGAAGAATAGATTATTCTAGGCAGAACCTAGTGCTACGCCGTCAATCGTCAAATCGACTTGCACGCCCAAACTGCTTCGCTTATCAATGGTGGCCAAACGGTGGTAGTCTTGCTGTGCGGACCAAGCCACGCCCCTTCGTCCCCGACCTCGCCAACCCATGACAATGAAGCAATGCAGCAACACCAACCAGAAGCCCCAGCCACCACTAGCACCCCACTTAAGGGCCCATCTCAAAAGGAGAAAAAAGCCTACTACAGTGGTAAACCAATGCCATTGCCTGTGCAACCGATGCCACCATCCTCTGCCCAAGAGATCCGAGAGCTATAGGTACAAGATGCTATCCTCTGTGCCCAACGTCACTTCGATTGTGACCAACACCTAGAGAATGGTAAAGCCACAATAGCAGCTCTAATTGCCCCAAGAAAGCTTCCTCTGAACCCATCTACTACCCAGAGAAATTTGCACCCAACGCTTTCGCCTCATCCATCGCCAATACTTCGAGCAACACCCCCCGCTTGGGTGGCCAAGGCAAGAAAGTCACCTGGGTCCAAAAATCGGCAGTGCAAACCATGAAGGTGTCGAAGGAAGTACCACAAGAGCATGTGTCTTCTCGAGATATAGCACCACAAGAACCTACCAAAAAACTTGACACAGTAGGACAGCCTCAAGGTATCGATACGCACTCGTGCCATGGGCAGTCTGACTTAACACAAATATTGCCACAACCAGTCGAGGAGCTCTGCAAGAACCAAATTCCACCCCATGAAGAGTTACACAAGAACTTCCCCCTGGGGATGAACACTCGAACGTAATGGCACCGTCCTACTCATGAGTGCAAGGGTCGATCCCATGAGTAGACTCACGAAAGCTTGCTTCCCCTAAGAGGATGGACCCAACAGAGCAACAACGAAGTCTGACACAACTATGCCCCTGGCATCTAAGGTAAAGGACAAGCTGGACTCATACTCTACATGGCTCCTTACTTGCTATGCTGTAGTACAGTGTCTGCCTCCACCTGTGCATCATAATCATCGTATCTAGGTCTAGGTGAGTCAATATGGTAGGCATCTCACCTGACGCACCCGCAACCCATTAATCCCTACCGAACACACCGCACATGCACACATGGTCAGCACCAAGTGATTAGAGTCCATTCTTGCATTTTTACAAGTGTACATTCTCTGGCACGCTGACCTCACCCTCACATTGCACCGTACAAATGCAATCTGCTCTGTCACCCTTTTTCCCCCACCCCACTCCTTCCTTTTCTCCCTCTTACACAGTCACTATGCCGTCAACCGTCGCCATCAAAGTACAACACCAACCATCACCATCAAAGTATAATGCTGATCGTCATTGAAAAGTACGATGCCGATCATTGCAATCCTGATATCCCGCCAGTCAATGCTAGAGCCAAACACCACTGCTCATTGCCATTCGAGTACCATGTCGATTGCAGCCTTGCACATCCTGCCGGCCATCGCCATCAAAGTTCGGCACCGACCATTTGCCACATACCACTTTCCCGCCAGTCGAGGGGATAGGAAATCTATAAAAGCAGGCTTACCCCTTTGGATCGTCGCCATAGTTGTTGCCCTAGAACTCTGTCAAAATTTACCCAGAATTCTGACTATTTCCTACCCCCTCCCACTACATTCATAGCAAGTTTATGTCCTCTTGTTCTTCCTAATCTACCGATTCCCTCGTCACTCAACTTCCACTCCTATTTGTGATGGATCCAAACACGACTTCTTTGACTTTGAAGCTGACCTGGGTCTCCGGCCTCGCCCAAAGGCCACCGGCACATCGGATTCCCAAAGCACCCCTTATGCCACAATCCGCATGCTGATTGAGATACCCATGGAAGACCTACAAGACGAAGAAACTTCCACCAGGCATGCCACTCAAGAAGAGCCAACTGCAGTAAGCACACCCCGAAGACATGAAAGCGCACCCCGATGCCAACCGTAGGTGAGTACAAGATCGTGCACTGGGCACAAGCACACTTGCCACTTGGAGAAGTGTGGCTCCAAGAGCTAGATGCTTGTATGATACACTCGCACTTTGTCTACAAGGGCCACGACTACACCCTCCACTACCACACAATAGCGGATACGTCACTCTCCATGACCCGATAGTAGTGGAGGCACTCAATTTTGTAGGCTTGAGTAGGATAGCTGCCTGTCTCCCATGCCACCTAGACATGACTCTACTGGTGGCAAAATTCCTCGACATGATAGCAATACCAACATTGGTGTCTTGCATGATACAACAGGCGATCCCCATCACTACTAGATCAATCAAAACACAATGCAGGCAGCATTCAACCTACTAGTGGTTGGGGAGAAATACTCTAAGTAGAAAAAGAAGCTTGACGCCCTCAAAACGGTCTGTCACTCTGACCGCCACAAGTGCAGGGGCTGCATCCAGTTCACCGCCATCCATAAGCTCGAAATAGAGCAACTAGCAAGAGCCTTGCAATGGCTCACTCAAGTGAAGCACACAGGCCATCATCAGTCCATTGTCCCTAGTATCTTGCTGAGAATGGTGAACTTCCAAGAGACAAACTAGGCTGACTACTACTGCAGCCAGATGCAAGATGATCTCAGCACCCATAGGGACATCATCAGCAATCCCATGTTGTACATGCTGGTCCTCTATTACTTGAAAAGTAAACATCTACCAGTCAGCTTCGTCCTCACCAAAAAATTTGCCATCGGTCCCATACAAACCGAGCAGGAAGAGACAGAAACAAGGCCAAGAGAGCGCGGACGAGATGCCAAATGTCACTCTGGTCACTCAAGGGAAACCGAAAACAAGTCAACCACTCGACCAATATGAGGACCACCAACTGCACGAATTCATGCAACGACAACTATGCTTGCAGTGGGCAGGTCCTTAAGATAAGGGCAAACAGGTGCATGGAGGGCCTATTCTCATTGAAGACCTCCAGGCAATGACACAATCGGCATTTATCTCCATACAGAAGCCAAAACTATGCCGACAACCCCCATTATGCCCTTTGTCTTAGTCTCCACTACCCCTCAAGACACCTCTTTCATGCCATGGGCAGGCCTAACATAGGCCATACAATTTTGCAACACACCCCAGTATAGGGGAACGGGAGGCTATAGCCACATGATGGTACAGTTACATGTAGACATGATGGAGATGAATCTCTTAGAAGCCATGGCACAACTGCCCCAAGTCGCCCACATGATCTTATAGAGGAGGCAATAGAAATCCTTACAACTCTCCTCCAATATCATCCAAGCCCAGCTCTCTGCGCATGAATGCCAGTCATCGCAGCTCAAACAATGGGCCATGCTACACTACATCGAGCTAAAGAATACCGGGCCAAGGTGGAAGAGCTTGAGCTTGAGAGCACTCTCAACGAAAGCAAGAACAGAAGGAGAGAGAGAGAGAGAGAGAGAGAGAGAGAGAGACAGACAGACAGACAGAGAGCCACAAGTTTTGGTGGGTGCAAAACCACCCTAATCTTCTTTTTCATTCAGTTATATATATGTGTTTGAGTATTTATATAACTGGGGTAAAGGCACAGTGACCTTTAACCCCCACAACCTCCCACTTAAAGGACAATGTGCCTTTAAGGGAGAACAACCAGTGAGCATACTATCCAATGCCCATCAATACACGACAATACTCAAACCGCTGACTAGGTAGACTCTTCGTCAGCATATCTGTAGGGTTATCATCTGTATGAACCTTGACAAGCTTTATGCGCTTGTCCTCAAGTACTTCCCTGATGAAATGGTACCTGACCTCAATGTGTTTGGTCTTCTAATGAAAGACCGGATTCCATGCTAGCTGAATAGCACTCATGGAATCACTATGCAATGTTGGTACACTTGTATGAATCCCTAAATCTCCTACTAGCCGATCAAGCCATATAGCCTCCTTGCAACCCTCTGTGGCTGCAACATACTCAGCCTCTGTGGTAGACAAAGCAACGCACTTCTGTGCATGAGACATCCACGACACTACACCACCTGCAAAGGTGAACACATAACCAGAAGTGGATCTCCTACTATCCACATGCCCTGCATAGTCTGAATCTGTGTACCCAAGTACACGCATGTCTCCTTTACCAAAGCAGATGCACATCTCCTTGGTACCCTTCATGTACCTCATGATGCACTTAACTGCCTCCCAATGCCTCTTTCCTGGATTAGCCATATACCGGCTAACAACTCCCACTATAGCCATATACCGGCTAACAACTCCCACTACAAATGCACTGTTTGGCCTAGTAGCTATCATAGCATACATAAGACTCCCAACTACTAATGCATAAGGAACCTTGGCCATCATGGCCCTCTCCTCATATGATTTGGGACTATCTGTATGACTCAGTTTCACATATGGAGGCAATGGAATACTCACTGCCTTCCCCCCCTCCATATTGAAATGCTGCAATACTTTTGTAACATACTCTTTTTGTGAAAGCCAAAGGAGTTTCCTACTCCGATCACGCGTGATGCGCATACCAAGAATATGACCTGCAAATCCCAAATCCTTCATATCAAATGCCTCATGTAACTTGGCCTTTAATGCATCTAGCTCATAACTATTCTTGCTAGCCAATAGCATATCATCCACATATAGTGCCAAGATTATCAGGCTATTATCCTTAGCCCTTTTAGTGTAGAGGCAGTGATCAATTTCACTCCTTCTAAACCCTGAGACCAAATGAAAGCATCAAACTTCTGATACCATTCTCTAGGCGCTTGCTTAAGACCATAAAGACTCTTCTTCAGCTTGCAAACTAAATGCTCTTTGCCCTTTTCTTCAAATCCTTTCGGCTGCACCATGTAAATTTCCTCATGCAAATCCCCATGCAAGAAAGCTGTCTTGACATCCATCTGTATAAGCTCCATATCCTCTAATGCCACTAGTCCAAGCATGCATCTAAGTGTGGTCATCTTCACAACGGGAGAAAATATCTCATCAAAGTCCACACCCTTCTCTTGCTTGAACCCTTTAGCGACCAAACGAGGCTTGTACCTAGGCACATCATCACCTGTGACCTTCATTTTGTAGACCCATTTACATGGCAATGCTTTCTTTCCATGTGGCAATGAAACCAAGTCCCAAGTCTTATTCTTCATAAGTGAACTCATCTCTGATTGCATAGCATACTCCCACTTGTGTTGATCCTCATGCATCATAGCCTCTCTATAGCAAGAAGGCTCCCCGCAATCAGTAAGCATCACATAGTCTACCCCTGGAACAACTTATCAGGCGGTCTAGACACTCTAGATGATCTTCTCAAGGGCATTTCAGCTTGCTGTCCCATTTGCATATCAGCCACATTTGGCTCATCATTTCCACCAATAGATGATCCATCATCTACCCTTCCATTTCTTGCACATTTGGTGGATGGACAGCTTGCTGTCTATCAACATATGCAGGTGGATTCACATCCTGGAAAGTGATTCTCCTCATTTCCACATCCCTCATGGGTGCCTTATGCATCTTCTTCTCATTAAAGACTACATCATGGCTGTGTATGATCTTCTTTGCTTCTGGATCCCAGAGACGATAGCCCATCTCTCCACTTTCACCATAACCCAAAAAGATGCATTTCCTAGACTTAGGATCTAGCATCTTTCGAATCTCTTTTGGCACATGTGCATATGCCTCACACCCAAATATACGCAAATGAGAGTAAGAGGGCTTCTTGCCACTCCATGCCTCTTCAGGAATACCACTATCCAAACTCTTACTAGGTGATCTATTGATCACATGCACTGCAGTCTTCATTGCCTCAGCCCAAAAACCACCAGAAAGACTTGCATTGGAAAGCATGCATTGCAACCTTTCTTGAATGGTACAGTTCATCTTTTTTGCAACTGGATTTTGCTCTGGAGTACGAGGGGATGTGAGCTCCCTCTTAATCCCATGTGTATCACAAAAATGCTGAAAGTCATGAGAGAGATACTCTCCACCATTGTCAGTCCATAGGCATTTAAGCATTCTACCTGACTGATTCTCAACCAAGGCCAGCCATTTCTGAAATACCTAGAACACATCACTCTTCTGAGCTATAGCAGAAGCCCACACTTTCCTAGTTGCATCATCAATGAATGTCACATAGTATTCAGCCCTGCCTAATGACCGTGTAGGCATGGGACCACATACATCTAAATGCACCAAATCAAGCATTTCAAACTCTTTCTTTCCCCTTCTTTTATGGGCTGATTTAGTCTGCTTCCCATAGAGACAATGCTCACAAAATTCAAAATAAGAGAAACTCAAATGCGGTACATAACCCAAACGGCATAAGAGTTTCATTCCATTCTGGCTCATGTGCCCTAACCTGCAATGCCACAAAGAAGTGCTTGGCTGCTCGGTTATTGCAACAACATGATCAAATACCCCTGATACATGTAAGGGATACAAAGTCCCACACTTGGCACCCCTGGCCAAAAGCATAGAGCCCTTCTGAATTTTCCAACTCTGAAAGCCAAAAGTGGTGTGAAAACCAGCATCATCTAGCTGACCCACTGAAATAAGACTCTTGGTCAGCTTAGGCACATGTCTCACATGTTTCAAAACAAATGTAGACCCATTTGCAAAAGAAAACTTTATGTCACTTGCTCCCACTATGTCACATGCATAGTCATTTCCAAGATGCACACAACCTGTCTTTCCACTGTCATAAGTGGAGAACCATTCCCTATGGGGAGTAACATGGAATGAAGCACCAGAATCCAAAATCCAATCCTAGGAATATGCATCATCTGAAGTGGTAAGCAACTCTGCAGATAAACTAGACATGAAGAGAACGTCATTGTCACTATCATGTGTGACTGCATTGATCTCCTCGATCTTCACTTTTCCTTTGTCCTCCCTTGGACTCTCTTCCTTTTGATTTGCACCCCAATTTGCATTCTTTTTCTTATCCTTTTGCTCTCTTTTTAGCTTGTAGCAATCCTTTTTCATATGGCCCTTCTTGCCACAGTGGTAACACTCAATGTTCCGTGCCTTGGATTTGCTACGTGACTTCCCTCTTTCTTGGGACTTCCCCCTGAACTGTGATCTGCCCCTTTGCACATTTAAGGCTTCATCCTGCTTGTTACCATCCATAGACTTCCATCTAATCTCCTCGGCCAACAAGCTACCCACAACATCATCAAATTTCAGTACTCCACTTGGTGCAGATTACTGACAGCTGTACGGAAGGTATCCCATGAGGATGGCAATGAACATAAGAGAAATATTGCCTTAGTCTCCACCTCAAAATTCATCTTTTGAGCCTGAAGCTGGCTGAAAACAATATTGAATTCATTCAAGTGAGAAGCAATGGAGACCCCTTCCTTCATCTGTAGCTCAAACAACCTCTTCATGAGGTAAACTTTATAAGAGGCAGTTTCCTTCTCATAAGTGGCACACAGTTTCTTCCACAAATCTTTCGTAGTCTGCTCATTTACTACTGTGAAATAAACTGACTCTACAAGATGAAGTTTAATAGTAGACTTTGCTAATGCATCCAACTCATTCCAATCATCCTCAAACATATTTGCAAGCTTAGCTTCAATCCCTGCCAAGGGTTTAATCTGCTTCTTTTGAATAAGCACATCCCTTATTTGTTCTTTCCACAAAGAAAAGTTTGTCCCATCAAACTTTTTAATGCTGAAAAACTCCTTTTTCAGGCATGGAAGAGGATGCCATGATGCAAATGAAACAAAATCCCAAATGCTAGTGCCTGCAAGAGAGAATCACACCAAATACCAGGTGCACCCAAATGTGTATGCCACAATAGACTGAAATATCACCAAAACTCAAAGCTCAAAGCATCAAAAGATGCATCTGACTCATGTGCATATACTATGCATCCATATGAGCAAATCTAGCCCAAAAGAAAATGCCAATAAGTGCCAAATGACTCAAGCATAAACACCGTCCACTGGCATATGCATCAATAATATCTCATCCAAGAGAGCATAGCACTATCAGTGCATCCCCTGCAATGTGTCAAAGCTGTCCCTCAGCATAAAATAGCATCCATGTGCAAAGTGTCCATAAAAAATAGCATCCCACAAGGCAATTTGGGCCTATCAGTGCATCCAATAAGGACTATAATGCATCCAAATGGCCTAAAAATCATCCACTACAACCCAATGCATACCATGAATGAGCGCACACTGCTCAAACTGCAACTAGAGTGATCTGCATAAGGTATGCTCAAGAAATCATAGTCCCACAATAATGACCGCTACTGAAAATAGAACCTGAGATGCCTCAAAACATGGGCGCCATTGCATAATCAGACTCAGCAAGAAAATCTGCAAATATCTCTCTTCTGCCAGAACTCCAAAGTCCCAACCGATGAGTGAGAAATGGGAGTCAACACTTATCCACTGCCATGTGGCATAAATCTAAGTTTTCAAAACCTTAGAATGAAAAATGCATAACAGAGAGATGAAATCGAATACACAGAGATCTATAACTCTGAAAATCCTCCATCGAATTGCACAAGAACTGAGAGGTAGGGGTTTTTGGGCGTCCGAAACGCAATGGGACAGACGGTTTTGGAAACCATGGTCTCAATCACTGGGTCCAACACACGGACTGAAAAACGTTTTTGGAAACAGAGCTGTTTGTAAACTCCACCGGAGTGCGAATGATGAGCAACATAGAAGTTTTAGGACCTCCTGAGTCCACCAGAATGATCTGCAAATGGTTGAGTTCTAACACCCGGGCAAAAAACGCAAAAAGTAACACAGTGAGTCAGAAATCCAATGAAATGATCCCAGATTCAAGAATGAAGGTGTTTCCAAGCTCTTGAAGTGAAGTGGACACCAAAACCAAGCAATAGTTGCCTCTACAAGTCAATACGGAGTCTCTGTCATTGAACGGAACATGGAAAAGCTCAAAAAACGACTTTTTCTTTGAAAACACTTAACAGGCTCTCAAAACCACTTTGCAAAACCAAAGTGACTTTTCCAAAGGTTCCTCCAAGGTCTCTACACACTCGGATGCAAGTAAAGTCACCCACAAAGCTTCCCACAGAGCTTCTCCTTCCTCCCACAGAGCTGCTGAGCTTCAAGCATTCACGCACGCTCAGCTAGATCACCCGGGCTCTGATACCAGTTCAGAGTGCTCTCAACGGAAGCAAGAACGGAAGAAGGAGAGAGAGAGAGAGAGAGAGAGACAAAGAGACACAAGTTTTGGTGGCCACCCTAATCTTCTTTTTCATTCATTTATATATGTGTTTGAGTATTTATATAACTGGGGTAAAGGCACAGTGACCTTTAACCCCCACAGAGCTCACTCTTATGAAGGTCAACGAGACCTCGCCTTACCAATGAATCCCTAATCCAAATGCTCATGGACCAAGTGGACAAGGTAGAGTCAACTTTGCGCAGACCACTAGAGTAGTAGGCACAGGCAGAGCAGTGGTATGCTCACTCACAAGAGTCCCATGACTAACAGATCTGCTCCTAACAAGATCTCTTGGCACAAGAGAGAAACCTAATGGTCTCCCTCCAAAAAGCAATAGAAAGCCAGCGCGCTATTGGCCAATCTGAGGAGTCAGGTTTGGAAGACCACGAGTAGTAGGAGTTTAGGATGTACAGGGAGTGTCTGCACAATTAGCCACATACACACTTGCACCACGCACCATAGCCCAAACCCTACAAATGCACTTTGATGCACTTCGTGCACAAAACCTCATCTTCCACCGAGACCTCACCACTCTACTTCCTACTAACGCCCTCCAAATATTCTCCACCGCCATAATCCCAACCGCTGTCGCCCCATTTTAGCCATGTCATATTTCTCTCTTGACCTTCAACCCACTGGCATATCTCTTCTCTGCCCCTCCGAGCTCCAAACCCTATCCGCCCATCCCATCCTTCTTAATTTTCAAGCTTGGTGCCGCATCATCACTAAGTCCCTTAATGATACTGCGGACGATGAAGTGATGCAATTTGCAAAGCCCAAGGAACTCACGCCATGGGTCCGCACTCCCGAAAGTCTGCATGCACACAAATTGGATGCATACCTACGATAGGGCCTCAGTAGTCCAATCTCAAGGACACCTTGCAGCCTACCAGTCCACCACCTACCAACCCCTCGGAATAATAATCCTCTTTAATAGGGTGCTACAAGCTCTCCAAGACTCACTTCAATCCTTGGTGAGCAATTTTGAAACAATTCACATACATGGATGTTTTTATCGAAGCTATGCCTATATATTAATATAAAATATTGGTGAAAGTTTATGAAGCCCCTTTATATTGATATGATGCAATCCTTTTTTATATTTTTCCATTTGAATTTTGAAGTAAAAGATGTAAATCCTAGCGAAACTTTAAATTTTTTTACATAAAATTTTCAAATCCCGGCGAATCTTTCAACTATTTATTTTAATTAGAGCCTACAAACTTTCAACACCAATATAAAAGTTTATCTTCTTAACAAAAGTAAGTTGAAAAAATCATCAATGTTCACGTCACATACCCAGAGGAAGTAGCAAAAAAATGCAGTCACCCTCTTTAATACCATTGGCCCTCCTATAGATATTCGGTTATTGCCTCCCCTAGATCCCACCCAACGCACCCAATAGCCTCCCCAACCTTCCCTCCCTCAGACAACACTACCCGAGTACTCGTCTAATGCCTCTAACACCACCACCGCATAGCACGGACCCTCCTTGTCCATCTCCTCCAATGCTCCGATCGACCTCCCTGACGAAGCCTTCAACACGTTGCTCAAAGCAGCACATTTTGTACAAAGCACTCATGCCACAACTCTTGTAGGCCCCTCAGAGACAGAGACCACCCATGCTGCTTGCAGATGACGACACTCCGCCATCCTTGCCAGTTTCTCCTCCTAAAGATGTTCATTGGTGCCCGGACTTATAGTCCCTCTAGGAGCTACCAAATAGTGCTCTAATGCACCATAGGAAGTGCCAGCTCGAGGGCTCCCACCTCCACCTCTATGAAATTCTTGAGGTGTGCCCCCTCACACAGTTCATAGCACATTCATTTATTGACTGGCATCACGCACATCCCAAGCACACGAGAGGAGGATATAACCTCACCCCTGACGCCCACTCCCAGTGACCGATGCAGATGCTGGTCTATAGCCAAAGTGGTGGCTCCCATTCGTAAAGGTGGAGAAATTTTGGCGCTACTACCGCAGCGCACCCATCGATCGTCGAGTCCACCCACTCTACATGCCCATGGAACGACGTTGGACCTTAGCCACCTTTTGAGTCTCCAGTAGCATGACCCTAATGTGTTGTACAATTTTCCTAAGTACAACTTTCCCAAAGAAATGACGCGGGAGGTTTTTTGCTTCTGCCTCCAGTCATTCAATGACACATATGACTGAGTGCTGCCAGATCATGCCGTCATCGCCGCCATCCATTTCAACCGCCTCATTCTCTTACTCCGTGATCTTTCTGCCCTATCGATGACCACATCCACAATCTGAACAACCAGATTATCTTCAACCCCAACGTTCGTCCAACTTAGTTCCAGGACCTCTGTCTCTACCTCCGCATCCGCAATCTCCATGGGCATCACCTCCACACTTACGAGGATATGCATGCCACTCATTTTTGGAAGTATCACTCGTACCTCACTCACCTCATGTTAAGGAAGTTGGACTTCTATGCCATCCTGCAGTCAGTCCTCACTACCAACCTCCTCCAGTGCAGCTAACCTAAGGATGGATCAGCAACAGGAAAGGGGGCATGTTAACATTCATAGAGTACAGCTGCCAAATGTAGGGTAATCACTGAGTAAAGGTGACCAAGCTAAATGATATACTTCAACGTACAAATTCAAGGGAGTTTGATACCCAAATATACCAAGATCAATGATTATAAGCAATGTGCACACGGAAGGAGTATAGCTCAAACTCAGGGAGTTTGATCCCCAAATACCCAAATTTCACTCCAAAGTCCAAGGATTCAAGGATTCAAGGCAAAGGTTGTATGTTTCAGCTACCGCCTCTCGAAATAAGGATATGCACACTTCTGGGTGGCATCCAAGAACTATGAGGAGTCCAAGTGCCTTGCACTTTTCAGCTCCACATCCACGAAAATAGCCACGCCAACGAAATAGCCATGAAAGGAGTACATCTCAAACTCAGGGAGTTTGTTCCCCAAATATTCCAAAGCAAAGGCTTCCAAGCAATGTGCAGGTATCTTATGGAAGTTAAGCCTCGCCACTCCAAGTTTTGAGCCTAGTTTACGAGGTTCAAACCCCAAATAGGTGAAGGTGTGAGGGTGCTAAAGGAGTTTGAGCCCCAAATCACCCAAGCCTAGGTGGTGCAAGGCTAACACAAGCACTATTTGGGAACTGGTTAGGACCACATCCTAATACTAGGTTTGTCCCAGGCACTTTAATATGGTTAAAAAAAGCGCTATTTTTGCTAGTAGGGAGAGTCGGTAAGAATAGCAATATGCCTTGGCACCCTACGGGCCCAAGAGCCCTTGGTTGTAGTGAGGGAGAGTGCTAAAAAGGAAAAGGGTTGGCCCTTGCTTCAAAAGGTGACATGTATAAAAGACTAAATGGTTGACTTTGGTCTTCATTGTTGTTTGCACCAAGTTGAATACAAGCTCCCTCTTCTCTTCTAAGAGAGTTTTTTGGGTATTCTCTTGTTTCCTCATAGTGCCTTTGTGATTGTCACTCTATCCCCCTTCACTCCCTTCTCCTTCTTCCCTTCCTCCTCCCTCCCTCTCCCCTCCTTCTCCCTCTCCCCTCCCCTCTTCCTCTTCCCTTTTCCTCGTGTGAAACCACATTTTGCAACAATCTGGAGGCCACTTGAGTGACACTTGCGGATGGCTCGTCCTATGCATTGCTCCCACAAGGAGCAGCTAGGAGTGGAGACTCCATCAGCATATCTTCAACTACCCCACGACATGTGAGTCGCCATCGAGACCCGCTATAGCTTCCTCATTGGGGTCAGCTACAAATCAATCATCTCTTCGATCCCATGGATATCTTCAAGAATGTGGGGGCTACTACTTGGACACACTTGGTTGGTGCCAAAGACTCAAGAGGAGTGCGAGAAGACTTGCGTGCTATGAATAGGATGCCTCATTTTTTGCCCCAAGTGCGTGTTCATAAGGTTTTCCTCTCGAAAGCAACATGGATCCTCTCTAAGAGAGAGGAGACAGTAGAGAAGGCGGACATTGCCTCTTTTCAAACACCGACAGGGTACATGCATTTTCAAAGGACACTTATCTTAGTGGGCTCAAGTCCCATGATTGGCACAAGTTCTTAAAAGGAGCATTTTCAAAGGACACTTATCTTAGTGGGCTCAAGTCCCATGATCGGCACAAGGTCTTGTGAAGATAGTGGGAGAGAGGGAAGGAGCCTCACTTGCAGCTTTCTCACATACACAATGGGGGAATACACACAAAGGTGGAGGCTAAAAACTGTTTTCCTCTCCTTAGTTGTGAAAGCCAAAAGAACTCTATTACAAAGAAATAGAAGATCTCTTTATGTGTGTCTCAACCAAACTCAGCTAACTAAGGTGGCATACTAGCTGAGCCACGAACTAGAGTACATAAGGATAGCTGTCATACAGCTATTATTCATGGGCGGTGCCACCAACCGCATCTGCAGCTAACAAGTCGATGACATAAATGCACAATGGTCACCCTAGCATATCACGAGTGGAGCTCGATATCTCAACACTCCCCCTCGAGCTCAATCCCAATTCCTACACACCAAGCAGGTCTCTGAACTTGCGCAGCTTCTCTGTGCCCAATGCCTTCATGAATATGTTAGCTACCTGATCCTCTGTGCTGACATAAACTAGATCAATAAGACCTAGTAAAACCTTCTCCCACACATAGTGATAATGCACCTCAATGTGCTTTATTCTAGTATGATAGACTGGGTTATTTGCCAAGTGTATACTGCTCATGTTGTCACAATAAATCACAACTGGCCCATCTATAGACTGATGCATATCATAAAGTAGCTTATGCAACCAAGCTACCTCACATGCAGCCATCGCTGCACCCCTGTACTCAGCCTCTGTGCTCGACAAGGCAATTGTAGGCTGTTTCTTGCTGCTCCAAGTGATTGCAGCACTCCCAAAAGAGAACACATATCCACTGGTAGATCGTCTATCAGAAATACTACCAGCCCAATTAGTGTCAGTGTATCCATGCTATTGTATCTGAACCCCAACCTCATAAAATAGTCGATACTACAATGTGGACTTCACATACCTGAGTATGCGTCTAGCTGCATCCAAATGCGGTTTCCTTAAAGCCTGCATAAACTGACTTTCCAATCCAACAGCATAGCTCAAATCTGGCCTGGTAATAGTCATATAAATCAAACTTCCTACTATGGGTCTGTACATAGTAGGGTCTTCCAGAAGCTCACTTGCATCTGCGCTTAGCTTCACATTCTGCTCCAAAGGAACTGAAGTAGGCTTACAGCCTGTCATCCCATATTTGGACAGCATGTCCAATCCATACTGCCTCTGTAAGAGCCGTATCCCACTTGGCGATCTAATCACCTCAATGCCCAAGAAATAACGCAGCTCTCCCAAATCCTTCATCTCAAACTTCTGCTTCAATAGCATTTTCACATGAAGGATATCTTCATCACTATCACATGTGATGATCAAATCATCAAATAAATGACAAGCAGCATAATACCTTTCTCTGTTTTTCTCACATAAAGTGAGAAATTTGCCTTGGAAATCTGAAAGCCAATAGTGACAAGATACTGTCCTATCTTTTCTGACCATGCTCTAGGTGCTTGCTTCAAGCCATACAAGGCTTTCTTCAACCTGCAAACAAACTCAGGATGAATAGCATGAACATAACCTGGTGGCTGCTCCATAAAGACCTCTTCTTGCAAATCACCATGCAAGAAGGAATTCTTTAGATCCATTTGATGTAACGACCATCCCTTTGATGCAGCCATAGCAATGACTGCTCTTACAGTTGCCATCCTTGCAACCGGACTGAATGTTTCTTCATAATCAATGCCATATGGCTGTGCATACCGTTTGACAACTAATCTTGCCTTGTATCTGTTCACAGAAGCATCTGCATTGTGCTTCACCTTATAGACCCACTTACAGCCAATTGCATTCTTGTCTTTAGGCAAAGGCACCAATTCCCATGTAGCATTTGCTTCCAAGGCATCCATGGCTTTCTCCCATTTTTCTTTTCCCATGGCTTGCTCAAAAGAAGTGGGTTTTGGTTCCTGTATCACTTTGACCATATAGGCATAGTGAATGGCTGTAAATCCATCATATTTTAGCCTATCCATAGGATATCTAGCTCTGGTAGACCTGTGCAAAATAGGCTCACTTCCAGGTGCTCTCAAAACATCCCTAGTCTTCCTTACTCTAGGTGTAACAATAGAAGGAATACCCAACTCATCATCAATGCTCTGTTCTAAGCCACTGGATACACCATCCACATAAGAGTGACTTGCATTCACATCAAACATGGGCTGATCTACCTTCTCTTTTCCTTTTCATAATACCTGTGTACCACTATCTGCATTACTTTGAGGAGATTCTCCTGATCTCAATCTACTTGTCCATGGCGAAGTATGTGAACCACTGCTAGAGGACACTACAAGTCCACTAATATTTTGTGATTGCTGCTGTGAATTATGTGCAGCATTACCATTTTGTGCATCTACATCAATCATCACATTTACTGGTTTATACTAGCTGCTCATCTCATCAAAAACAACATCTCTACTCACTGTAAACTTACGACTAGAAGGGTTATAGCATCTATACCCTTTCTGCTGCAGAGAATAACCAATAAAGATGCACTTCTCAGCTTTTGGATCCAACTTGGACCTCAACTCATCTGGCACATGAACATAGGCAATGCAACCAAAAATTTTCAAATGTGAAATATAGTTTCCTACCAGTATACATTGCCTCTGGCGTCATGCCATGTATTGCTGTAGTGGGAGTCCTGTTCATTATGTAAACTGCTGTAGCAACCACTTCAACCCAATAATAATCTGGGAGGTCTTTTTCATTTAGCATGGCCCGAGATACCTCTCCAATATGCCTGTTTTTCCCTTCTACAAGTCCATTTTGCTGTGGGGTATGACTGCATGAATATTGTTGCTTTATGCCATGCTCTTGCAAGAACCTTGCAAACTCATTTGAGAGGTACTCTCCCACTCCATCTGACCTTAGGCATTTTATTTGCAGGCCTGTTTCTTTTTCAACCATAGCGTTAAAAGCTTTGAAATTCCCAAATACTTCACTTTTCTTTTTCATAAAATGCACCCAAACTTTTCTGCTGTAGTCATCAATAAAAGTGACAAAATAATGACAGCCTCCAATAGATGCAGCTTTAGTAGTCCACACATCAGAGTGGATTAATTCCAATGGCTTCTTACTCTCTTGAACATGTCTAGGAAATGGTTTCCTTGCCTGTTTTCCAAATTGACAGGCTTCACATAACTTATGCATTTCTGCAACCTTGAATTTTGGCAATCCTGCAACAATATTTTGGGCCTGCATTGATTTAAGTCATTGTACATTAACATGACCTATGCGTTTATGCCAGATATCAATATCTGCAACTACACCGGTCCCATGTGCAAACATTACTGCACTCAATTCAAGCATGTTTTTATCCAACGTAAACATCCTGCCCTTCTTCTTTCCTTTTGCTATCAAGCGACCATTATTTTTCATATCCTCAACAAAGCATCCATGAGGATTAAATCTGACCTGTAAGCCTTGCTCAACCTTTGACCAACAAAAACGAGGTTCTTGGTGATGTTCGGGACATGAAATACATCAGACAGGTATTTCTTTTTCCCATCCTACATAGACAAAAGGAATTTTACCAATCTGCACAATAGGATGTGCAGTATCATCACCAGTCTCCACAAATCCTGGTCTTTCCATTTTCCTTGAATCCTGCATCCATTCTGCATGACCTATCATGTGGTTTGACGCACCTGAGTCAACATGCCACACATCATTACTTTCTTTTGCACTTGTCACAGAATTGGCCATGTGCTGCACCATAAACAAATGCTCATTTCTGTCATCACCCTGTCTACTAGAGGATGCATAATTGCCTTGCTGCAATTTTCCATTCATAATGTCATTCTGCTTTTTGTTGTAGTCTTTAGCCATATGACCCATTTTACCACAATAGTAGCATTCAACATTGCTGTTTGTATTTTGACCTCTCTGCCATCCACCACGACCTCTTTGGCTCCCCCTGCCTATAGAGTTACCACGTCCTCCTCCATAGGACTGGTTTTCTTGAGTTTGCTGCATATTCTAATTTCTACCACGGCCTCTAGATCGGCCTCCTCTACCTCTGCCTCTACCTCTTCCAGCATTTGAGTAGAAGACAGTTTCTTTTGAAGTTCTTCCTGAAGGAGATGCACCACCATTTCTCTACTCTTCAGAAATTAGAAGAGCAAACAACTCCTCAAAATCAGGAAATTTTTCACGGACGGCAATGGATGTATGGAACTGTGCATAATCCTTTCCTAGACCATTCAAGGTCACAAAAACTAGATCATCATCTTCCACTGGCGACCCAATGGAAGCAAGTGCATCTGCAATTTTCTTCACCTTCATGTGGTAGTCATTGATGCTCATATTTTCTCTCTGCACATTGTGCAACTCCTGCTTGAGTTGCATTTTCCTGGCTTGTGTATTTGTGCTGTACATTTTTGCCAAAGTATCCCATGCCTCCTTTGGCGTACTTGCATCCTGAATATGCACAATCATAGAATCCGAAATACTGATAGATAGCCAGTACATAACTTTTCTGGCTCTCTCATGCTATCCTTTAAATGTCTGCATTTCCTATTGATTGGGAACATTAGGAAGAACTGGTTCTTCTTCATTTCCTATAATGAACTCCCAATAGCCGTTTCCCATAAGGAAATTCGTCATTCTAAACTTCCATGCTTGGAAGTTGTTCTTGTCAAGCTTTTCAATGACAATCTGTGAAAGAGAATTAGATGCCATTATAGAACACTGCAAAATATTCTATCACTGTAAAAAACACAGCTTCTGCCTCACACAGGCAAATCTGCAAAACTGAGAAAGTGGTATTTGACCACATAGTCACTTCCTAGTGACGATTTTGCATCAACAGGCAATAAGGATGATTTTGTCCCAGTATCTCTACGCACAAGCATACGATGCAATTTCTGTGACAACTTTTCACCGACCTGCAAAGCAGTGGTCGCACAACAAAAATAGGGCCTTTTTCTAAGTGCCTGCGAAGAACTTCCGCCTTCAAAACGGGCCTCGAAATGGCCTCCAATCTCTCGCAGCATATATTGCCCTCTCGCCACACCGCGAAGGGCATCTCAACCTGAGACAATGCACTCTTGCACTTTCCGGTTGTGCTACCTGCAGAGATTTTCTCCCAAACTCGAAAAAGGAAAGCAACACTGGTCCTCTTACCAAAACACCGCGAACTTGGTTTTCTTTCTTGAGCTCCTTACCACGAACCAGGCTCTGATACCATGTGAAGATAGTGGGAAAGAGGAAAGGAGTCTCACTTGTGGCTTCCTCACATACACAATGGGGGAATACACACAAAGGTGGAGGCTGAAAATAGTTTTCCTCTTCTTAGTTGTGAAAGCCAAAAGAACTCTAGTACAAAGAAATAGAAGAACCCTATATGTGGGTCTCAACCAAACTCAGCTAACTAAGGTGGCATACTAACTGAGCCATGAACTAGAGTACATAAGAATAGCTGTCATACAACTATTATTCATGGGCGGTGTACCAACCGCATCTGCAGCTAACAAGTCGGTGACATAAATGCACAACGGTCACCCTGGCATATCACAAGTGGAGCTCGATATCTCAACAGGTCTTACAGGTATTCTAAGCTATACCAATAATCATGATGCATCACTATAATTATGATTATGTTATATTATTGACATGACTTCTTTGTTGCTTGGATAGTTCATCTTCCCAATTATAGTGCAAGGCTACTTACAAGAAGATGTTAGAAATGCTTTATTCAAGATAAACGGTATTGTGAGGTATGCTTACTATCAACTCACATTGATTGTATTTTCTTCAATTTAAGTTGAATAATCTGTAGACTGGTTATGAATATGTCTTACATGGGCACGTGAAATAGGTGGATATCTCAAAAAGAGATTTCCATATCGAGCATCGAGAAGGCTAGGGTGGACTCCATCGAAGTCGTATGCTTGCTTGAGAAGCACTTTCCCTCGAGCATTATGACAACTCAAGTGCACTTGCTTGTGCACATAGTTGATGAGGTGTCCATTGTAGGTACCTTTCATAGTCAGTGAATGTTTTCTCTCGAGCTGTTTATGAAAACTTTGAAGGGATTTGTAAGGCAGAGAGCAAGACTACAAGCAAGCATGGTAGAGGGATGGCTTGTGCAAGAGTCATTAGTATATATCACAGAGTTTCTTGCATCCATGGATCCTGATATCCTACAGGCTTGGCATAACCAGGATGATGATTGCATCGTTGATGAGGTTCCCCAAGAAAAAGGGATTAAAAGAAAGATGAGCAAAGAGCGAATGGAGAAAGCATGGAGTCCTTAAAAATGACAACAAAATCATGCAAAGGACAACGCAACTCCTTTTCTGAAAAAAAACAAAAAAAGTGCCTTTTTCCAAAATATGGAGCTCCTATGGATACAAAATACACAATTTTATGTCAAATATCTTTTAAAAATAGCTACTTTTATGGCAAAAACATTACTTACATCTTACTCTAAAACCTAAAAACATCCAATATTATGAATTGGAAAGAGTGTTCTAACCTATAATTTGGAAAATATGACAAATTACAAAGGAGAAGTAGTCATTCTATTCAAGTAGAAAAGTCCTTGGACCTTTTGCGTTTGTATATCAATTATTTTTCAGTGCTTAATTGTCCAAATTTCTATAACTCAAAACAATACACAAGAATTTCTATAGCTTGGAATTTACACATTTCACACATTGATGAATTCCACTTTTCTTTGAAATTTTCCTTTTTAAGTATCTTTGAATCAATTTTCTCTTGAGCACTTTTGTTAAAAGAGTTTTATACCAATTACTTCCATAGAAGTAACAACATTACCCTCAAGGATAAGTTTTGTACAAATATATGTTTCCAAACTCCATGTGGTATGTAATGTGCTATCCATGAACCTATAGGAATGCATTTTCTTTTTAAAAAACTATATTTTTATATAGTGTTAATCCAATGCTTGCATTTAAGAATATTTCCATATTAGCATAGGTAGTTATATGGAGTTCATGGCCATAGAAGAGGTTTGTTGAATGAAAAGATGTTTTTAGATTTAAATATTAACTAAAGACGTTTATCATCTCACATTATTTGGATCAAATAGTTAAATTTCAATCTAAATAGTGACGATTGTAAGTTTATCAATTTACTTTATTTCAATCCAAGCCGTTGTAATGTGAATTTGGATTTTGGAATCCAAAATTGGGTGACGGATTGAAATTTCTGTCAAGGGAGTGAAATTTCATCCAAAAAAAGGGGGAACTAAGTGTTCCAAAATGTGTGAAATCTCACTTTCATCCAATGAAACTTTCAGTGCCAAAATTTCCCATCGACAGGGAAAAATTCGTCTAAAAATTTCGTCGACGGAAAAATTTTCGTCCGTTACAAAATTTCCATCGATGGAAGTTTTTCTTCGACGGAAACTTTTCTTCCATCAATGGAATTTATCCACCTGGATTCTAGAATCCTAATTTTGATGATAGGAAATCTCAATCCATCGACAAAAACTTTTCTTCCATCGATGAAATTTGGAATTCTAGAATCCACTTGGATTCTGGAATCTCGATTTTGATGATGGAAAAAAATTCCATCGATGGAAATTTTCTAATGGACGGAAATTTTTCCGTCGGTAGAATTTTTGGACGAATTTTTTTCCATTGGCGGGAAATTTTAGGACTAAAGTTTCATTGGATGAAAGTGAGATTTCACACATTTTGAAACGCTTCGTTTCCCTCTTTTTTTGGACTGAAAATTCACTCCCTCAATGGAAATTTCAATCCACCACCCAATTTCAGAATCCAGAATCCAAGTTCACATCATAATTTTCGAACAACAATTGTTTTCTTTTCATGACTTAGAATCTAGAAGTAGATTGAATAAAGTAAACTGAAAACTTACTACATCTAAATATTGACCATTAGGTGGAAATTGAACCATTTGGTCCAAATGACAATAGATTGTATTACTTTCTTCTCTAAACTTTGACCATTTCGATAGTTTAGTTACTATTGAATTCTAGAGACATTTTAAGTTTCAATAAACCTCTTCCATGGGTATGGACTCCATATACTTATTCACCTTAACACAAAAATATGCTCTAATTCAAATATTGGAATGAACTGCATTGATTGAGATGAAATTCCTTAATTTACTATAGAAAATAAAGCATACTTTGGTAATTATAAGTAAAGGATGTGTTATACATTTCATAGTCATGCATGAATTACTAGTAGCTCTTAAAATATTAGATCATGTCATTGACTTGGGTTTTTTTATTTTTTTTGTTTGACATGGAAAACAAAAAAAAACGCACATTTAAACTACCAATATGTATATTTTTAAAAAAAATCAAAAGTATACTTAGTTTGCAAATTTTATGAAATTAGTCAAAATTTATGAGATTAGTTCTCTTTAATATCACCAAAAGATTGTAAAATTGATTAAAATTTAGGAGTAGCAAAAAATTTAGATAGTGTGTTGCAAACGACAACTTATGACTCGTTGTCGCTTTTCATGACTCGCTGCTAGAAATTCAAAAAGTTTTGTATCCTCAATAGCAAGGAGATGTAGAAGTGGATTGAGAGATATGAAGCGGCAAAAGCAGAAAGAATAAATGCAAGGAGGAGATTCAGAGTAATGTATAGGTGAGCGCATCCATATCCATGGGATCTCGCCCTTCTCCCCACTCACATGTCACTTGATTGGCTACAACTGGCTCTACGTAAAGTCGAACGCAATGGAGAGACAATAAACGAGCCCGATTGAGAGTTATCATCTGGATGTATGATGCATGTAAGTTTCTTACCTCTTAACGTAATTAAGTAATTATTTGTGGCAATATACGCTATAAAATAGATGCATCCTCATTGTTTTAATGATGCTCTTTTGCAGTACAAAAAGTACAGTGCATTATGGTCATATGGACGACATTTTCATGTGGAACGCATCAATTCAAAGAGAGTCACGTATGATTGTGGAGTCATGGCTAACTTCATACAAGATAGCTGAGCAAGTGCTTCAAATACCAATCTTCTCTCCTCGTAGAAGGATTATTATGGGACCATGTGCAAAATCTATGAAATTGATTTTATACAATTTAGTATTTTCATTCTTGATGTAAAATGGTTTAGAACTATTTACAACGGTCCACATGCTACAATGAGGAAAGACAATAGTGGTTTCTTTGCGATAAACTCCACCAAACTTTGGATGAAAGTGTTCCCGAGCATTGTGAGCAAGTGCATACTAATGATTTAATTAATCAAATATTTCTCTTTTAAAGATCAATTGGTACGTGTACTTAAGCATAAATTCATATAATTGATGGCATTTGGCACCCATCTTCAATATAGGTGGTTTTTCATCCAGATCTTTCTGATCCAAGATGGTGGTACATGATCCAAGTTGCATCACGAAGTAAGAAAATTTTTGAAGATAGAGATGTAGATATGGAGATGCCACTACCAATGTCGAATCCCATTGATCTAGATGGATCTAGCAAAGAAGATGAAGATCACAATATGAGCCAAGAGGAAGATGCACATAATGACATCGTATGGGAGGAAGATGGAGATCATGATATTGAGAAAGAAGATGACGATCATCAAGAATCACCCAACTTTATTGAACAAGATCAATTCTTAGGTGAACGTACAATGCCAGAGTATGATGATGATATATGAGATCAGCTCAGTATAGAGTTGGAGATAGACTTGTTTGGTGTGTTGGATTTGGCTCAGGATGAAGCCGTTGATGTAAATGCTCTTCATTGATTTTTTTCATCTCAAACTTGGACATGAATATATGAGCTTCAAACTTTATGTACATGCTCTTGTACTTTTATTCTTTCAAAGGATCAAATATGTATGAAAAGAAAAAAAATTTGTCATTGGGAAAAACAATCTTTAAAGGTCAGTATGGGGAAAAACACTCTCTGTAAAACATCGCTATAGGAAAGAGTCTCAGAGTCGCTATATAATGGCATTTTACGAGTTTGGTAAAGGTCGCTATAAACCAACCTTTTTAATCTCACTTACTTACCAACGATTAGTGCCCGTGCGTGCTAAACATCGGTGCTTAAGAAATAAGGCCCGTATGTAGTAGTGATGATCCAAACTAGTGGGACTACTATATGGTGGTCTTAAAACATTGATAGGTGTTGATATTGATATATAGATTCACCCTAAAATGGAAGAAGTTGAAAATGTGCATTTTGTGCATGTGCAAAGATCTTCTAATATATCCAACACTATTTACAATTTGGAATTGTTTCTTTTTCCATACACTTTCTCGCTATATGGCTCATAAGCATGCCAAAGGTCATTACATTTCATAATGCACAACATCAAACCCGATAGCATGCCCTTTGCCCTATCAGCAGCGGGGATTTGTTTTGAGCAGCCAGCCAACCTACAATATGATTCTTCTAAACATAAGTTTGCAAAATGGAACTGGTGGTATGGATGTCAACACACAAGCATTCGCACAGCAATAAATTCTTTAGTAACAATACTAAAGCCACAGGTAGCACAACATTATGCAATAATCAGACTAGCGAAATTTTTTGTTATATGTAGTCGAAAGTGTTAGGGGGGCTGGGAAAATGGATAGTGGTTGATTGGACTGGACTCTTTCCAGCATCCTAGTTTTAAAGCATATTGTTGTTGCATCCCCTTGAAGACAATCGGCTTTTCACAGAGCTTGGCCTATAAGTGATAACAACACAAAAGCTTAACATATATAACTTGAAGGACATGGTTAACATGTATAACCTGAAGGATGCAATCGACATAAAAATGTCACTTGCAAAATGTTAGAAGCATTCCACTCAAAATGACACAAGCAGGTATGTCTATGTATGTTTCTTTGCATGCATCCCGAGATGGTTTTTACCCCACATAGATTGCAATCTATCCTCCACCTATCATAATTTACTTAGCTGGGTTGTTGCAGTAAGTAGTAAGTAGAATCTATCCATCTTTGTACATACAAGGCTGTATACTTTTAAGATATTTTCTATGATTGTACATATAGATATTTAATCTCTATTGTTTCACCCATCATTGCAATTATCATGGGGCCCACATAAGTATAGAATGCACATATTCATTAGATTATTGTAGATGCATCATGCACATGTGTCTATGACATTACATGCTACTAACTATAAAGTATATTGTATCAGAGTGATCACTATTTGAGGCTTAAGTTATAACTTAAACCTAGATACTAACTTGGATGCAGCTTTCACCATGGCTTATTTCTTTGTAGCGATTATTTCTTTGTCCCATGAGGAAAAAATATAGCTTGTCTTCCAAATAATAAACTTGCTTTTTACTTTGAAGTGATTTGAGCAAACCTCAAAAAGTTATGGTCGATTCTTTGATTGTGTAGAAACTAGTCTACATCAACAGAAACTTCGACCTAGAGCAGAAGGGTGACCAGAAAGGAGCCTCCTAGAGATCAAACTGAGTGAGGTAAATTTGTAAAGAACTCAAAAACCCCTAGGCTAGGCCATGGAGTTCATCCCACCTAGGACTGGGGAATTGATCCTTCTCTTCTCTCCTCTCCTCTCCTCTCCTCTCCTCTCCTTTCCAATAAGGTATCTACTTAGTACTATCAAAGTTAAAACTTCAAAAATTTAAAAGTATATTGATTATAGTACCATGAATCATAATGAAGAATAAAGCACCAAGATGAATCATGACTCAAAACATAAAAGGCATGTCTCAAACTCATGTCTAAACAGTGAAAATATAGTATCAAAGTGTTTTTTTAATTAAAAAATATATTTTTAAGGTTTCTAACGTTTGTAACCTTAAGGCACACGTTTTGATCCAACCATGCTCACCTCTAGTTTACATATGTTGTCCTCAAAATTTGGAGCTTTGAGGCTGAAGCCAAGGATTTCAAGCATACAAGAAAATTTCACAATCTTTGCTTGCCGCATTCTATAGAGCTCTAAGTTAGGTGTCAATCCACAAGTAACAATTTGGTCTAGGCTACTTGCAACTGTCTCCACAATTTCTAGACAGCTACTGGCATGTTTTCCTGGCATCGCTTATTCTTCGTAGTCTGGTCTACTGCATTGATGGACATGTTAACATCCAGACTCGACTTGTTCAGTCTTAACTTTGTAGCATGCAACATATTACAAAAGCTTACCACCGTTGTGTACATTACAGACGTCGTGCCATGTGCACTGGCGAACTGCATAGGTGATGGAAACTACCCAATCTTGGGGACACTCCACATATCTTCAACCACTCTTGTGTCTTTAGAGGGATCGATAGAAAGACTTAGCTTTTTTTGAAATCAATTGATGTTACGTTGAAGCTTGCCATGCTACTCAATAGTGCAGACCACACTTTCTTCAAATTTAGCCCAATTGATAGTGTAAGCATCCTTCGGGGCCGTTCCTTGCAGCCCTTCAATGCTTAAGGGCAAACCCCTTGAAAATGCAACCCCAAATTGATTATTGGGATGAGTCTATTGGTATACTTGAAAATGTAAATCATTAGCTTCTTCAAGAAGCTCCGAGTCACAAATGCTTTTGGGCTTTATTCTATAAGCCTTTCTTGTGTCACTGAACACAATAATGTTGAGGCCATAAACCTTGTGAAGTCTTGAGCAATATGACAAATCCTCCTAGGTACAATCCTATATATGATTCCATGACTGAAAAAACAGAGATGAAGTAGTGAGATACGATAGACCTGCAAGAGATGAAATGGGGAAAGAAATAGACTATGGCAAGTAGAGAGAAGTCAATGCAAATGAGGTGCAAGGCAAAGTTTGCTAGAGTTGTGAGAGTCGAGAGCTGTGAGAGACGAGAGCTATGAGAGCTATGAGAAACGAGAGCTGTGACTGACCAATGAGAGTAAGTCAGTTGCAAATTAGCCAATTACAACTAAAGGCATGGTTTCATCATGTTTTGAAAGTGTCAGTCCACTGGACATTTGAAACAAGCAAGGTGTCCAATCCATAGGTTATTTAAATCCCACCACCAAGCACCCTCTTGAAAATGTACTAAAAGAGTGCTTATTTATCACATGCTTTTAAGCACAAAAAGTGTACCATCCAAACATGCATACACCCAACTTCAATATTCCTCCATGGCTTATTATAAGAAAGGGTATCTCATAATAGTTTGACGCAAGCATAGGTGAAGAACATGGACATGTATTTTGCACCGTTGATGGACAAGCTTTGATCTTTATGGCACCACTCTTAGGTGTATGATTTCCCAGTGCAGGGGACCTAATATTACAAGATTTTATTATGGACCATGCATGACTATCCTGGGCTAACAATTGCACAAGTCTACTAGTGCAAGGATATTATACTTATCCATTTTGTGGAGATAGTTTGGAGAGTCTCCACTCCATGCATCTTGGAAAACTGTTGTATGAAAACCAAAAAAATCATCTTCCTATGGATCATCCCTACTGCACCCATGCTTCTTTTCTCGGGGGGGTCACTATGTATAAACCCTCTATATCACGTGTGTTCAAGCCATATTTGTAAAATCCCTTATCTATAAACATTTTCTTAATAAAATGTACCATTTTTCTATACAAATTTGTACTTTTTTTCCAAAATTACTTTCAATACTCCCTTATGTAAATTAATTTTTGTAAAATTTAGGAATTAAAAATAGCCTTCGATTGAACTCATGTGATATGGTTACATATGATGAATGACCCCTGAGCTTCTTTTGGTGGACCTTATATGAGAAAATGATGTTGGTTGGTTGAATGGCCGATCCAAAAGCACCAAAACCTCCTCACGGCATCGAAAGGCATTCTATCTTCTGCAAGCTTCCTTATTGGAAACACTTGAAAGTTACCTACCTTTTGGATGTGATGTACATATGCAAAAATGTTTCTAAAAGCATGTGGAAGCATATGGTAGTAGATAAAGAGAATTGGAAGTAGTGAGAGGACTTGAGGAGTAGTGGGATAAGGAGGAGCATTTGGCCAATTACCATCACGCTAATGGTGCAAATGGTTGTAGTTTAGGCTAGAGATGATCTCATGCACAGGGACCCACGACGGCATGAATGATCCGGGTGGGCCGGATGTGGGAAGGTGCAAGTAGGAGGTGGATTCGGTAGGATTAAGGGGAGGTTTCTTCATGAAGGCCTATGTGCCACCTCACCATAGAAAGAAGCACTCCCATTGGTCCACCTCAAATCGTTCCCTAATCTTGAAAGATTATGAAATACTAGTAGGAGGCTCTTTTGAGACCCACAAATCTACCTTAATATATAGCAAATGTGTTCAAAGGCTCAATCATAATATCCTTACTATACATAGAATTTTTTCTCAAACTTTTCCTTAAGTTCCATTTTTAAATCCCTTACATAAATATAGTTCTATAAGAAAAGTATAAACCCCTTCTTATCAATGCACATGCTACCTTACATATTCCTTAGCAAACCCATAGGATATCATATTCTTGGATTGCAATTATATATTTTCTACAGGTGGCACTTTCTCTTGTATTCTTGGAATTATAATATGTTGTGTGTGTGTGTGTGTGTGTGTGTGTGTGTGACAGAGAGAGAGAGAGAGAGAGAGAGATTATTTTAGGTGTCGAGAACCCCTTCAATTGACAATAACACACATATATATAAAGTCTTACTTTTGAAGAAAGACCACAACATGGGCTCTTCAAAATATTAAATGTTTTTTTTCAAATTAATTCATGCATCTACAGAGGATCTATTAGTTCTTATTTTTTAGTGCACCCTTTGGGGGTACCCCTAAGTTTTATGTGGGGCTTTTGTGGTGCAAGCCTAAAATGCAATGGAAATATTAGTAGATGTTTCTCATTCTAATGATTTCAAATTTGATATAATCAGTCATGTAGCTATCTTGTTGACAGCTATGATGTTATTTAATCCAAATTGATGATTCCAAGATTGATATAACCATTATTGTAGCTATTTTGTTGATAAATGTGGCGTTATTCAAAAAGTTCCAAATTGTTTATATGCTTTTCAAAATTAGCCTCTTTGGTGTGTGCTTCTTTTTCAATCAAATGATTTCAATGGAGAGCACTATCAACAAATAGTTTTGGTGGATGTAAATTCTTAATGCCATAAAGTAGTTTAGGAAGGTAGGTGAGGGCATGAAAACTCCACTGTATTAAGGTAGACATGGGGAAGAGGCATGGGAAAGATGGAACATGTGGGTGTATTACTTAGAGATGTAATTTTTTGGCTATGGGGTGTATTACTTAGAGACATGAAGTTAGTTGTGGGTGGTAATCATTAGGGGAGAATTGGTTTCTCAAAAGGGCCTCATAAGGAATGGATTAAGAAATGGATTAGTCCTAATGAAAGGGCCAAGGTAGGTCCCAAAAAGTCCTAACCCTCCCTCACCTAGGTGGGTTAAGCCCACAAGTGACCCCACCTCTTACACAACTCTTACTCCTAGGGAACCAAAAAATTCATAATTCAAAATTCAAAAATTCAAATTTTGAATTCCCTCCCTCCTTCTCTCTCCTCCCTCCCTCCCTCCCCCTCCTCCCTCCCCCTCCCTCACTCCCCCCCCTCACTCCCTCCTCCCCCTCCCTCCTCCTCCCCCTCCCTCACTCCCTCCTCCCCCTCCCCTCTCCTCCCCTCCCCCTCCTCACTCCCTCCTCTCCCTTCCTCCTCCTCCCCCTCCCTCCCTCCCTCCTCCATGCCTGCTCCTTCTGCCCTCCCCCTCCCTCCCTCCCCCATGCCTGCTCCTCCTGCCCTCCCCCTCCCTCCTCCTCCACTGTTGTTCCTCCTCCCTCCTCCCTCCTGCTCCTCCCTCTTGCCCTCCCCTCCCTCCTTCTCCCCCCCTTCCTCCTCCTCCCCCTCCCTCCCTCCCTCCTCCATGCCTACTCTTTCTGCCCTCCCCCTCCCTCACTCCCACATGCCTGCTCCTCCTGCCCTCCCCCTCCCTCCTCCTCCACTGCTATTCCTCCTCCCCCCTCCCTCCTGCTCCTCCCTCCTTCCTCCTCCACACCTACTCCTCCTCACCCTCCACACCTGCTGGTCTACCCCCCTTTCCTCCTCTTCAATTACTGGTCCTCCCTCCCCCATCGCTCCTCCTTCTCGCCCTCCCTCTTCTTGCATGCTGCTCCTTCAAGCTTGCATCTCCACACCTTCTCCTTCTCTACACTCCTTTAGTCATGGCACCATTCGAGGACGTCTCCAACAAGTACCAGGTTCAGTTAGAGTTAGAGGCTGAATATGTAAGCACAGGTAGTCTAGGATTGAGGGGAGCTTCCAAAATCCACAGTCTTCGTTCGCAAGGAAAGAAGCATCTCGACCTTTGGGTAGAAGGATCATTGTATCCTTTAGAGCATACCAACCAAAAGATCCCTCCTTTCCATACAATGCATGAGCTAGTTTGGTTTGTTAGAAATGGACATGCGGGGTTGCTTGGTTATTGCAATCGGTTAAACAATGCTCAATCAATGGCTATGCAAGGAAGCAAGATGCATAGAGCCCAAGCAAAGATGCTAGCATATTTAGGAAATAGCACCACTGCTGCAATGCATAACTCTATGCAGGATCTTCAAAGAGAGAACCAAGATCTTTATGATAAAGCCAAAGCATTGGACTTGGAGCGAAATGCATTGGACTTGGAGCGACATAAATTAGAAGAGTCACTCTATAAGCTAGCTGAGTCCAAAAAAGGCTTGGAAAGCTCTATGTACAATCAAGTATGATGAGCCATAGAAAAGGAATGAGAGAAGGCAAAAGAACGAGTGCAAAAGATGAAAGAAACACCTTTGGGATTGAAGGAGAGGAAAAGAAGGTACTTACATAACATGATCACTCGTGGTGCTAGAAAGAGGAGAGTCTGGACTACAAGGTTGGTTATCAAATGTTCCAATGAGATTACACTCTTTTGTGCTACACTGTTTGTGACTAAGTTTTTATTGTGTTCTTCTTTAGGAACTTCATGGAAGATGTGATGGGAAGAACAGACAGGGATGATATTGACTATTCATATGCTCTAGCTAGTTTATTGAAGTCAAGCAATGTCATTGGGATACTAAGGGACCCAAGACACAAACGCCTACGTGTGCAAGTTATTGAGGAGGTGATCATGCAAGACCATCCGAAGACAAGAGGAAGGGCAAACATTGACAGTCGATGGCCATGGAACCTTTGAAGTTGAATGGCATCTTGCTAGTGATTTGAAAACCCTCAAGTGCTTGCATGGTTGTGATACAGGGGAAAATGCAATGAACACATGCCTTTATTGCATGTGTTCACAACGTAAGCAAAAGGCTGGCTTACAATGGGAGAATGGCATTCTATCTTACAACTAAACGCAAGCTCCGAATTGTGACAAGAAGGATCCAAAGTGGGATCCCATCTTGGCCATCCCACTTGAGAGAGTACACATATGTATTTTACATGCAAAACTGCGCATACTTGATAAGTTGTTGTATTTGCATCTTGTTTATGCTTGGAATTTAATTCCACAAGAAGTATCCGCACAATGCATTGCAGAAGCTAAGAAGTTGTTGTCAGAGATGGGATTCCATGGAGGACATGTCAAACTTAAGGAGGATAAGAAAATGTCTGGGGCAACACAGAATCTTCCTGCAAAAGTGTCCATGGGTGGAGGGAAGGCAAGGAGATTCCTATCAAACCACAATCTCGACAAAGACAAACATACATTGTCTGAAAGTAGTTTGGGTTGGGAATACTGGAAAGCATTGTGTGAATGCACGACCAATAAGGCTTCTCATCCTCAAGTAGCAACTTTGAGAGCTAAAGTATGGACAAAGGTAGATGCATTGATAAAATTGCTTCGCTAGGTTCAAATCGATGAGATGTATTATGAAAGGTTCAGGATGGCTGTGAAAGAGTTTATGCAATTAATGATGAAAGCATGGGGGGAGTCGCACATTATGCATTACATGGTAATCTTGGCACCATCGTAATATTTAGCACTTGCTTTATAAATAGTTTCTGTTGCTAATTTGATTCTCATCCTATTTGCTACATATTCTCTATGCACACGGACCATGGTTTGTACAAAATTGGGGTCCTTTGTCAATTTGGAATACACAAGGCATGGAGAAGTCGCACTATAGAGCCAAGGCAGCCTACTTCAAAAACTCAAGGCATGGTGGTGGTGTCACTTGCAGCAAGGCATTGCATGAGATGTTCGACTAGTTTTTTAGAGGTTTACTAGGAAGGACTTTGAAGTTTGAAAAGGCAAAGGTATCAGAACTTGCAAAAGCAGTTCAAATTGTATCAAAGAATAGAAGGCATAGTGCTTGGAAAGCATCCGTAGGGAGTCAAGGAGTCGCACGTTGGTTGCAAGCTAGAGTGAGAGAAGGGAGCAGATGGGTCCAACCACCAACACAAGCTATGGTGTAATTGTATACAAATATGAAATAAATATATTGCTTATTTTGACCACAATTTGTGTACTCACTCTTTAATATCTTGCTTATTTTGACCACAATTTTTGTACTCACATGACGTTGGGAAAGTGGGGACATGGTGGAGGGGGGAGAGAAGGGAGGGGCATGGGGCGAGGCAAGGGGAGGAGTGGAGTGGTAGCAAGGGTGGGGGGAGGGGGGGATGGGGGTATGGGGGAGGGCGATGGGTGTGGGTGGGGCAAGTAGGGGGAGGGCAAGGGGGGGGGAGGGCGACGAGGGTGGGGGGGTGGGAGGGGTTAGGGCAGGGGCAGAGGGCACGATGAAACCCTAAATGTAATTAAAAGGGATGTCAAAACATGATGGGCCCTTATAAAAAGTTGAAAAAAACCCTAACTCTCATTATTCAATGGCAAGAGTGAAGAACACTGCTAGACCCATTGGACGCCGCCTCCACCCTTCCTCCTCTAGCTCCACCACCTCCATGGCATCCACGCACAAGAACCTATCCGGGTTCGGTGGCGCCTCCCCCAACTCTCATGAGCCCTCCCCCAACTCCCCCAAGTCCCGTGAGCCCACTCCCCAGTCTCTTGAGCCTTCTTCTCCTCTTAAGTCCCGTGATCCCACTCCCCAGCCCCAAGAGCATGAGCCTTCCCCTCAGCCTTCTCTCCAGCCTTCCCCTCAGCCTTCCCCTCAGCCTCAGCCTCAGCATGACCCTCAACCTTCCCCTCAACCTTCCCCTCAACCTTAACCTCAGCCTCAGCCTTCAGCTCAACCTTCCCCTCAGCCTTCCCCTCCCCATGAGATCCCTCTCCCGATCGAACAAAATGTGTTCGATAACCTCCTAGATATAGAGAGGCTTCCTGAGGGTCAACAGATTGCCAAGAAGAGCACCATCTTCCCTCTCCGGAGATACAACCCGTGGCAGAGATGACCCCTGTGCCCATGAGGAGGGTAAAGCAGGACTCCGAGGAAGCCCCATCCCACAGAAGGCCTAAGCTCCAGACATCAGCGAGAGGAGGACTCGGAGGAGGACCAACGCAGATAGGAGCAGCGGAAGAAGTTCAAGGCAAACAAGAGGCCGTGGGAAGGTATTCGGGTACCTTTAAGGCCCCCAACAAGAGTCAGGAAGCCATACCGAGAAAAACCAGGAGCGCGGGCGCTGAGGGAGATCAGGCAACTGTAGAAGACCACAGACAACTTGATCCCACGTGCTCCCTTCCAACGTGTGGTACGGGAGATTGCACAGGGATACAAGCGTGACGTGCGCTTCAGCACAAGAGCTATGGGGGTACTCCAAGAGGCTACAGAGCAAGTGACCACTGCTCTGTTCGAGGACTCCAACTTGTGCGCCATCCATGCAAAGCGTGTCACGGTCATGGACAAGGACATGGCTTTGGTGAAGTGGCTACCGAGTGACCCAAGTTTGAAGCCCTAGATTCTCTTGCAGCCCACTCTTAGGACTTACAACCCCCTGGCCTTGAAAGCACTATCTTGTATCTAAGGCCCAAGGGTCAATTTTTTTAAATAAAATATATCGACATTCTCTACACTCTCGCATTGTTGTATATTTTCCATTTCAATGCTTGCACTAAATGATCATTTTAAGTTAAGTTTTGAATTATGTCAAATCTTGAAGGAATTTCACCATCGTGCAGAAGGAAAAAGTGTCCGGCATGTCGCTAGGACCCCAGAAAGCCCAAAACCCGCCACGACGCGAATTTGGGCATTCTGGACTTTGAATTTGGGCATTCTGGCAAGTCTAGAATGCCCAAATTTGCACCGTTGCAGGATTTGGGCTTTCTGGGGTCATGGCGACGTGCCAGACACTTTTCCCTTCTGCCCGACGGTGAAATTCCTTCAGGATTTGACAAAAATGAACTCTTGATACCCAGAATTGGTGAAAATGATACTAAATTGGCTAGAAATTTATTAAATTAACACAATAATGGAGAAAATATATCATCAACGACTTAAACAAAATACAATGGAATTCATGACGAGCAATGATAACTTAAAACAAATAATAAAGACATGTAGTCATGTATCCATTGAAATATCCATTTAAATATATGTTTATATATATATAAAAGGCCTCATAGGCTATCTTTCTTCTTGGCTAGTTCGAGTACATTGAGAATAGGGGTCTTTGAATCCCCTAGTGGATTCCAAGATATAAATCTAGCCGCAGTAGCACTAACATCCTCCTCTCCTACTGTCAAAGGCATAGCCGTTGCCGCAGCCAGGTAGTGTACCAAAATGACTTTGTCGGCATTCCGAGTAATGTTGAAGTATCCGATAGCACGCGACAATGCCTTGCACTTCAGCAGCTCCAAAGGACCTCAAGGAGAAAATTTGCCGTGAAAGACCACGATATGGTCTGCGGCTTTGCCAAGGTAATGGGCCAAAGAATGATCTCACCCAAATGTGCTACAAACATTACCCCATCGAGATGAGAATTCATCAAGCTCGAACGCATCCTGCAATAATTCAACAAACATTAGAAGACCGACAAAACAAATTATACTAAAAGAACATCAAAATAAAAAATATTGTTCGAACTTACCACTATAGCATGGTCGGCTTCTGTCCCTTCCTCATTTACAATGTTGATGGAACCAGTGCTATGTGATGTTCCATTTGGGAGGTGGACGCTTTCTCCTGACCTGTGTTGGAGGTGGAAGCTTTTGCATGAGAGGGTTGTGCATCATATACAGACATGTCTGCATCCCTCATTGAAACCAGTGTCGTCAAGAGAAAGTCTGCCATTGTCTGGTCTTCAGTACCTAAAACCCCGGGATATTTGACACTTGTGTCAATATCGAACCCTGATAGGACTCCGAGTGCCTCATCCTCTCGTAGTCCAAAAAGAATCTCTATGTCATGGAGGAATACGTACTCTTCTCCATCGATGATAGGGGGGACAAGGACCATAATTCTGAGTCTGGGTCAACGGTCTCCGATGCAGATTCTTGCTCTTCTGGGGGCTCTTGAAGTAGGCTCAATGCTTGAGCTGCTTCCATCTCCTCTGTTGTATTGTCAAGACTCTCTTCCATGTAGATGTCCGAGTCTAGTCTAGGGACAACCAGATCAACAGTTCTAATAGAGGGGGTGCTAGACGATGAGGCTTCTTCTTCTAAATTTCCTTCTTGGAGAAGGAAGATGAATGTCATTTCCCATGAAAGGAATTTGGTGCCTGTATTTCCTATGATCCCTGCGTCTAGGATGTCTTGAACTTCGACTGTCCTAAACCCTTCATCTGTAAGGTTGTCACAAAAGCAGGCCAAGCGGTTTACAAACTTGGGTTCCTCTATGAACAGATACTTTATGTAATCTATGGGAACCCATCTCTTTGAAGTGTGGTCAAGTGTATAGGCAAAATTTGAGAAATTATCTTGCATGTAAAGGATGAGATCTGCGAAGTCATCCTTGGCTTACATATATGTGCCTAGGACATCTAAAGTCCTATCAAACCCTAAAAATAGCTCTTCCTCACGATCTGCAAATGCAATTCATGAGATGAAGTCATGGAACATAGTTCTAGCTGAATCCATGGCAAATAGCAGTTGATGCAGGGAGTAACTTCTGAGGATGGGAGTTTCTATGGCTCTCTAAATGTGAAAGTGAGAATGTGATGGAAAAAGGGCTCTTACCCCTTAATATATATAAAACCCTAAAAATTAAAATTAATCATAAAATCCCCAAATTTTTTGAAAAACATTTACCACCATGAACTGAAAGGAGAAAACATTAAAAGAAATAACATTTTAATTTAATTTTCCATCATCTTTTAGAGCAATAACTAGGATTTGACAGACAAAAAATTAAATGCTACACTAGTCAAACACATTGTTAGCAATCTTCAAAGTTGCAGGAGGAATAAAATTGGCACTATGCATGCACTTCTCCACATGGCGGCTGATCTTACCACCATATAAGGTAAAGTAGAAGGACTCTAACATGCCATCCTCCATGACCAATAGGTGTTCTCGCACATCCCTTAGAGTCCATTGCAATGTGACATTCACATTCTTGACATCTCCCTCTTCAACGTCAATAGACAAACTTACCCCTGTATTGTCTTCACCATTAGAGTCTAGGGGAAGCCACCGGCCATTTGTTTTCTTCTAGCGCCTGTACTGAAAAGTTAAATACAACATTTGGTGTGACAAATGGTATCTAATAACCACATTGTCTTTACATGCGTGACATTGAAACACATCACCCTTTTGGTCACCTGACCTGGTTCCCCAATTCATCCCAAGTAAATCTTCAAGAGCATTTTCATCTACAAGCTTGCAGGACCACATAGTTTTTGTTCTATGCATATGTATATTCTGAAATAAAGAAGCAAAAATGTGCAGAGGCATAAACCAAGATAACCTTGCCCATTTGGATCCAAATGTAAACTTCATGGCCATGCCCACATCCTTTGCAATCTTGTCCTTATACGATTGCAATGTCCTCGAGTCCACATTGCTACAATCCATGTCTTGAAGTTGTGGTAGTGCAATGGTTTGCAGACGGCCATAGTTTGATGATGTCATTAGAGTGATGTATGTTGCATTATACCAATACACATTCTTCATTCGCAAGGAGGCCAACTTCTCCCCGACATGCATTTGCTTACCTAAATCCTCATGAATCGCAGTGAACTTGCCTATGAATGATTCAACTTGTTCCCACTCCTCGAGGTCCGAAGGGAAAACATCTGCCACCAGGAATAAGAGCTCTTAAAAAATTTCCAAATGGACTCATTACACTTACAGGTGAAAAAGGTACATAGATAGAAAGGCTCACAGTGTGATGGTATCCTAGATTGATTGAATGATGGAGGAAGCCGCATGTCTTTTCCCATGTAAACATGTTGCACTTTTGCGAGGCATCCTTTCTTCCCAAACTTGAACTTCAAGATGCGTCCCTTCCACTCATGCAAGATGTCACCTCTCTTGCTCTTGGGAAGCTTATGTGGACCTTTGGCTGATACTTTCCTCACTATCCAGTCATTTAAGCTGTAGGTGCAAGGGATCCACTCATCCAATGGATTTTTGGTGTTGTGGAAGACAACAGGTCACAGCATGGCATGGTCTTGTAGCCTTTCTCCTCACCATGCTTGCAGAGGCTGCAACAGCAAGAATGGGACTCCTACACAAGGCAATGCAGCTCCAACAAAGGCACAAAAGAGGGAGAAGGACAGGGACAGAGCAGCAGCAACAGAGGCACAGGAGAGGGAGAAGGAGAGGGACAGAGCAGCAGCAACAGAGGCACATGAGAGGGAGAAGGAGAGGGACAGAGCAATAGCAATAGAGGCACAGGAGGGGGAGAAGAAGAGGGATAGAGCAGCTCCAACAGAGGCATGGGAGAGGGAGAGGGGGGAGAGAGAGAGAAAGGAGCTGCAGCAAGCAGGCCAAAGCAGGAGGGAGCAGAGAAAGAGGGGGGAGAGGGAAAATGCGTGGGATTTGGTTCAAATCTGAGTGATTTGGCAAGCTGGACTAGAATAGTGGGGGGCAGAGATCATAGAAAGAGGGACAGGAGAAGAAAAATTCACCACAAGGGCCCTACCATCCCATTGAAGGTAGTTTTGGGCTCATGTGGGGGAGGTGCACCTGGTAGGAGGGTCAAACATGGGTTAAGAGGAGGGGGGGATGGTTTGGGTGGTCCCTAGTGTAAGGGGAGCAACCAATAGGGGCTCTCTGCAGGCCTGCCCACCCTCCACCTCAACATACCATTGCCCCACACCTTCTAGCACTCTCATTGGTACACCTCAAATCACTCTCTAATCCCTTGAAATTAGGAAACACTAATTGGAGGCTCTTTTGAGATCCCAATTCTCCCCTAATGGATGTAATTAATAGTTATCAAAGATTAGGCAAAGAACATGTTAACTCTTATAACAATAGGTGGTTCTAGTGGAGTTAATAGTCATGATAAAGATTCAATAGGTTAAGGATTATAACAATACGATGTTTCCCAACAACGTTTAGACCAAGCGGCTAAAATGTATGGGTGTGTATGCAAGCCCCAGGGGCAGCTCAGAATACTATCTTGGTCATCCTATATGGGGGCGTTGTAGGCACTTTCAATATCAGTACAATGCAAAAAAAAAAGCCAACGTGCACTTCCATTTTTAGGGATGGTGCTCTCTCTCTCTCTCTCTCTCTCTCTCTCACACACACACACACACACACACACACACACACACACATTGCATGCAAAAAGACATGAACACATGCATGCAACCATGTAGGGGTTTGTGCACTCATAAGTATATCTTTACAAAAGGAAATATGCAGGTGCATGTACCAGGTACATGCTAGATATGCTCAATGCCCCACCCTCCTAGTAACCACCAATGGTCCAAGGTGCTCAAGTTGTAAGGCCCCATATGAGGAGAAGCCATGTGTGAGCTCGGGACACTAGATGGATCTTGACTTGCATGTCAGATGAGGTCTATCAATGAGACCGTTGATGGTAGAAAGGTGATCTATGTGAGTCTAGCCTATGGGCTAGGCAGGGTAGGTAAGATGGTAGCACAACGAGGCACATTGTCTTGATTGTGTGGGAGCCCCTTGCTCTCGCTGGGGTCTGGGGGATCCCAAGGGAGCCAGCGGCCCCTCTGGTGGCAGTTTGGGAGCGAGAGCCCCCGAGGTGAAGGTATAGGGAATATTCCATGGACAACTAGTCGGTTCCATCGACTAGGTTGACTAGTCGGCTCCACCGACTAGGTTGATTGGTCGGCTCCACCAACTACATTGATCCGACTACCGCCCTCATAGCTATAAAGAGGCGACCTTCCCAGTCCATTGCACTAGATCAGATCTTCTAGCTAGTAGCTCTTCACCTAGTATCTGTCTAGATCGCCATCTAAGTTCCACTGTGGGAGCGCACGGGTGGACGGAGCCATCATCTGTACTACATCAGTATTGAAGGAAAATTTTATTCGTCTCCAGTTTGCTATGTACTCTCTATTCTTTATTCAGTTTCTGTTACGTTGCGCTGTGTAATTTAACAGTATACACATAAACTAAAGTGTCGCCACCTTTATATGAGCCTATTCACGCGAGAGGGCCTGGTTGCAACCTAGTTGCCTTAGGGAACCTCACCTTTCTAAAAAATCGAAGTTCCTACTCAACCTACTTTTTAAAGAAGGAATGAGTGGTGGAGCAGTAAAATGAAGGCTCACACGTGTCAAGAAAGAGGCCGTAGAGATGGTGCAAGGGTTGCGTGAGTAGGGATTTCAAAGTCATGTGCTACTACAGCTTGCCAGAGAGAGAGAGAGAGAATCGAGAAGACTAATTTGTAGACGGTCAAGGGAGAATAATTTTCTTTTGTTTTGTGTTTTTTCGAACTTTGAAAAGGTTTCGTCACGTGCGGAAGTGGGTGGTGGCGTTCTGGTGAAGCTTCCTTCTGCGGTCTAGATTCTTCAGCGAGTTCCACCAATACCCTCCTCTCCTTTCCCTCTGCTGGCGGCACGCCTGACATCACCACCGCTTTCTACGTGGACGGCACGCCTCCTTCTTTTTAAGCAACCCCCAGTAGAAACATTAGCTTGCAGTTGTGCAGACGCTTGCTGGATCTGCTGCATCCACAGAGCGAGAGAGGATCACGAGACACAGAGAGAGAGAGAGAGAGTGAGTGAGGGAGTGCTTCTGTGCAATTGTGAAGACGCTTGCTCACAGCGAGGAGAGAGAGAGGCAGATTGTGAGTGTTTCGTGTTCAGAAGGGAGATTTCCTCCGACTTCACACCACTCTCGTGTTTAGAACTGTTTTTTTCGAGAGAGCGAGAGAGCGAGCGGAGAGCTTGAGCGATAGAGCGAGTCAGAACGAGAGGTAGATCGCACAGCGACAGGAGCCTGCTGCAGCTCACCCCGAGTCGAGTATGTGTCCAACCAACCGCGACAGCGTTCACGGCCTGTGGCAGCACATCTCCGTCTCTAACGACCCTTATCGCCTCGAACAAGCCTTCGGAGTGCTGGACACAGACGGCGACGGCGAGATAAAATCCTCCGACCTCACTGCATTCTTCTCGTCCTGCTTGGACCAACCCATAAGCGAGGAGGATGTGAATTCGATGATCGCCATGGCGGACCTGGACGGCAACGGCGCTGTGAATCTGGAAGAGTTCCAGCGGCTGATGACGGAGGGGATCAACGGCACAGCGGCAGCCAAGGTACTGAATGGTTCGAAGAACAATGCACTGAGGGAGATGTTCGGCGTTCTGGACGTGGACAAGGACGGAGAGCTGTCGGTGGAGGATCTGAGGTCGGCCATGGAAATCTCAGGGCAGCCTGTTTCCGAGGAGGATCTGGAGGGGATGATCGCAGCAGCAGGCGGAGGATCTAACAAGGGTCGCATCGATTTCGAGAGCTTCGCTAAGCTAATGCGGGCGTTCAATTGAGGTTTTCTTCCCGTCGTCGAACGGCTAGATTTCCGTTCAACTGCGGAAATTCTGGAGCCGAGATTTCAGATTTCCGTCGATTTTAAGCTGTCCGATTGCATTTTTCGGTTCATTGAGACCGTCCACTTTGGCTCAAAGTCAAAGATGAACGTTCAACAATAGTTGGAAGTAAAATGGCTATTAGCTATTTTGTATTATCCCTGTGAGCCAATCAAAATTTTGCATTTTGTTGTATCCAAAAACCTTTCTTTTTCTTGGTCTTACAAATTCCACGTCATGTACTATTTGGTGTTAATTTAATTCCCTTGGTCGATGAGTGAGAATACTTGCTAGATTTCCGTTCAACTGCGAAAATTGTGGAGCCGAGATTTCAGATTTCCGTCGATTTTAAGCCGTCCGATTGCATTTTTCGGTTCATTGAGACCGTCCACTTTGGCTCAAAGTCAAAGATGAACGTTCAACAATAGTTGGAAGTAAAATGGCTATTAGCCTATTTTGTATTATCCCTGTGAACCTGCCAATCAAAATTTTGCATTTTGTTGTATCCAAAAACCTTTCTTTTTCTTGGTCTTACAAATTCCACGTCATGTACTATTTGGTGTTAATTTAATTCCCTTGGTCATCTAAGTCTTTGGTAGGTTTTTCAATGAGTGAGAATACTTGCTAGATTTCCGTTCAACTGCGAAAATTCTGGAGCAGAGATTTCAGATTTTCGTCGATTTTAAGCCGTCCGATTGCATTTTTCGGTTTGTATTATCCCTGTGAACCTGCCAATCAAAATTTTGCATTTTGTTGTATCCAAAAACCTTTCTTTTTCTTGGTCTTACAAATTCCACGTCATGTACTATTTGGTGTTAATTTAATTCCCTTGGTCATCTAAGTCTTTGGTAGGTTTTTCGATGAGTGAGAATACTTGCATGTTGGAGCAATCTCGGGTTGAGGGTACAAAGAAGGTTGAGTGTGGTGTTGAGCAGAACGAGGGTGATAGTATGAAGAAGGTTTAGGCTAGAGTGGAGCACAATGACACAGTAGTTATTGACAAAGGGCAAGTTGTTCCTTCGTATTCTGACACAATAGGTCGTAAGGCTAAGGGCGGTTTCACTCTCACCTTGGGCACATGCGAGGTTTTACAAGCCATCCTGGCAACTTCCAACTGAGGTGGCAAATGGAAGGCAATCAAAAGGCCAAACCTTGACTCGTGCAATCGGAGCAAGCTGGCAACCAATGACAAGCTGCCATCAACCTCACAAAACTCTCCCTGAGCATGTGCCCGCAAATCCGGCAAAGTCCAACATGCTTCAAGCAAGCATGTGCATGTGAGAGCGATACCTTCCGGTTATATGAAGAAAATATATAAAAGCATACTATGTTCTATCAATATTGTGAAACTTAAAAAATTAGCTCGATAAACTTTCGCTAAGATTATATATTATAGCTTCAAAAAAAACATCCATGGAGAGTTCCTTTGCTAGAGGGTGCGTTTTAGCCCATTCCTTGACATGTGCTATATGTGCAAGAAATCAAGCCATTTTGTGAGAGAATGCCCTATCAACCAATAGAACACTTGGTTGGTGAGAGCCTAGAGGACTGGTCGATGGTTCTGTGTGGGATCCAAAGGGTCAACACGCAGAGCAGACTCCATAGTCTTCAAAGTCTGAGGGTGTTGGCAAAGGTGTGACAAATTCTCCTTTTAAAGATTCAGAGACCCCTTCGGGTGTGGAGAGCACTAAACAAGCAGGCCCAAAAGTTGGATGTTCGTAAGCAGTCTCAGACGGATTCTTATAAGAATGATCCACCAAAATTTATCAATCCGTGGAAGTTTGTTGCAAGGAAAGGGCAAGTTGTGGATATCTATAATGGTCAGCCGTTCTCTAAGTCCCCAAATGTTGAACATGTTGCTAGAGATGCAGGGGGTCCTATGTAGAATCAGAGTGAGTATGCTCTTAGACGGGAGGGGCTCACTAGTTTGGGTAATAATGCCTTGGTGGGTAGTAATCTTGTGCCTGATGTGTTGGAGAGTGATGTGTCTTGGAAAGTCTCTAATGGTTCAATGGCTCCTAAGGCTACAGGGCAAGGCCAACCTTCCAGGAGTTGTGATGTGATTGTCCCGCCAGCAGTTGCTGCTAGTGGTGGTACTTGTAAGGCCATGGGTGGCTTCATGGACTGATGTTCCAGCTAAGTTGGAGTGTACTATGGAAGAACTTGAGACTAGAGAAGAAGGGATGCCAGATGCGAATGCTCAAAAGAGAGTCTCGGAGGACAAGGAGCAAAATAGAGGGTCGATGCTTGAGGAGAGGAGGTCAAATGTATCTCGTTCTATGCCCAAACGGATTAATGATGTTGCAAGGAATACGCCAAGGGGAAAAGAGAATAGATTCTATTTCCTTCGTGATGCAGTTAAAGTCCTTGCTCACTAAAGATTCAATAAATGCCAGTCGACTACTTTGAGGGTTTTTTGTTAGAACTTGCGAGGCTGTTGTGGGAAGAGTAAACAATAGAGGTGTTAGTCTTTGATCATTGATAGGAGACATGATGTTGTGCTTTTGCAGGAGTGCAAGGGTGGGGATGACAATGACCTTTGGTTTGCCTTTTGATAATCATACCGTCTTGACTACTTTTTCAATGTTTTATATATCCATGGGATAATACGTTTACAAAGAGAAAGTTTGCACTTAATAGTTTTGAATGCATGTCTGTGAATCGTACCAATTTGCTTGATTGCAATGGAATTTTTGACCTCATGCCTTATTGTCACTAGTACAACTTTATGTTTAGGGGGCACCCCAATCATCCGAATTTCAAAAGCTAGCCTCTTGCACGTGCTATGTTGGGACACCTTTTTCCCCAACAGCAGAACCCAAGATGCTTAGGCTTTCCATCAATTTTAATTGTCTAGTGGTAGATTCCTTGTCACCTTGAAAAATTTAAATTAAGGGTTAACAAAGTGACCAAAGTTGAATACACTCAAATTTGATGGGTCCATCTTTTCAATTCCTATTGAATTTTATTTTTTCCCCATGGTACGCTAGTGTACTAATCATTGTCAATGATGTGAATGACTTTGGAATTTGCTAATGCACTAATCATTGATGTGAATGAATTTGGAATTTGCACGTCCTAAAGCTTATATACAAGAACATCTTTAGTGCCTTTTTGAGATTATCGCCAAAAAAAATCTTGGGTTTTAAAAAAATCTTTCTTAATACAATTTTGGTTTTGGCAAAAAAAAAAAAGCTTCGGTGTTTGGACACCCTGGAATGCGCTTCAACAGATTTGATATACAAGTTGAATCAGCGAAATTTCTTCGTTTTTGTGGAGCTTTATTCACTTTTGAAGTATTGATCACATTTTTCCTCCATCACAAGCGGCCAGCATCGCTATAAATCTCCCGACAAAAACAAAAAATTGGGACAATGAATTGAGATTGTCGGGAACTTTGTCTGATATGAAGTCGAGCAGATCGCCCAGGCTTTCAAGCTGGCACTATATTACTATTATTATGCCCGGCGAGCGCTGCTGGAACCTCGCTGCCCACGGCAGGACAAAAAAGGTGGCCTCGTGTGACGGTCCCTCCAAGCGCACTCGTCTTCAAGGTCCATAGTGTGGTCCTCCAGAGTCTACGCCGTAGCGTGTCTTGCAGACCGTAGACGAATTGTTCGACGCATTGATGCGCCGCATGCGTTAGGTACTATATCGACATGAGAGACAACTTATTACAAGAATTCGAGTTTCTCGCCGCTCTTGTCCATTCGCTTCGACCTTGAACTAGGTGAGCTGCGGATTCTGGAATCACTTTGAAAGTTTGGAAGCCAATGGCTGCGGAGAAATCTCTGGCCATCGTCAATCACAATGAAATATCTTTAATAATACAGTGGAGTCTTGAGTGTAGAAATGTAGACATCTCAACACGCTACTATACATGTCATACACGGCAAGAAGATGCACAACAGAACAAGGACTGAAACTACCCAAGCTTGAACCTAAAGGTGCACGACATCTCATGATAACAAACAAGGCTTGAAGTCTCAACCACACGGGTAACACGCTACTATACATGTCATACATGGCAAGAAGATGCACAACAGAACAAGGACTGAAACTACCCAAGCTTGAACCTAAAGGTGCACGACATCTCATGATAACAAACAAGGCTTGAAGTCTCAACCACACAGCTCTGAATTGATTTAGACTCCTCTCCTGCCATTGCTAACTCCCTTCGAGTACATTTAAACTCCCAAGTAAAAATTCAAATACTGAACTACACATGATTTTTACCAAACCATCCTAGAAATGAAAAAAAAACATTACAAATAAATAAACAATGGGAAAGAACCCCACTAATCCACATCAACGGGAAGACTCTATGTGTGTGTGTGTGTGTTCGATTCCTAGAATCACTTCGGATGATTCACTCTTTGGCTCCTTGGCGTTGTTGCTACAAAGTTTTAAAAAACCTCTCTCTCTCTCTCTCTCTCTCTCTCTCTCTCTCTCTCTGTTTCTCCCTCTCTCCCTCCCTCTCTCTCTCTCTCTCTCACGCACACACATGCACAGGTCACATACACACACACACACACACACAAGAGACGAGAGGTTGTATTAAGACTTATAAATCATTGCAACAAGTCACTCTTTGTCACTACTAAGAGCATCTACGTACACTGCACGCGCATGTTGACCATGAGTCAATACCAATGCTTACGACATTTTAGGGCAAAGGTGTTATGCAAACTATTGCTCGAGAGATTGCAAACTAGGAACACTGAGTGGACGGACTAGCTCTTTAAGCCATATGAGCACTACTCTAGGCTACTTTGATAGATGAGCATCTCTTTCTAACTCCCTATTTAAGTGTAGCACCCTTGTTGAAGGATCCTCAAGGTTGTTACATTTATGTTGGCATGCTTCTATACTACTAGAGTTGGTGTGCTGCCTTAGAGACTCTTCATCTTTCTAATTAGTTAGATCTCGGGCTTGAGGGGGTAATGCATGATCGAATGTGGCCATTTTTTACAAGGTTCAAGGAATATATTGCAAACCAGCTTGCTTGGTCCATTCTTTATGTGTTGATCAATGGAATTCAACAAACTTAGTATCCAAACTAATATACACATCCCAAATGTGAACATGAGACCTTATGTGAGCATGAGACCTTGTGGAATCACCTTCTTGAACGAGATCGGTAAACTATGACAAATGCTATTTTGTATGTGAAGTATCATGTTTAGTATTCAAACTAATCTACACATCCCCAAATGTGAACATAAGCTATGGAATTTCTTTCTTGAATGAGCTCGTTAAACCATGACAAAGGCTGTTTTGCATGTTGAAGTATGTATCCTAGGCTATACAGGGTATAATCATACATGCAAGCAAGTGTTTAGTGCTCAAAAGTGCAAGTAATGTGTTTTCTCACAACATAGGAGACAATCAATTGTAAACATATGATATGCTTTACAAGGTGATGCAATGTTGTACTAGAATTATGTGTGCACATTCGAGGGCGTGCTGCATGACTTTTTCTAGTTTTGTTTACAACTAGATAGATTTGAAGGAATGTACTCCATACTTATGGAGCTATTGTATGGTGTTCTTAAAAACACAAGGAAACCCTAACCTAAAGGGAAAAGTTGTGTATAAGGCCATTTCGTAGAGTTGTGCATTATAGGTTTCTATGGTGTACTCTCTCTCTCTCTCTCTCTCCCCCTCCGCTTTTATGTGGCATCAAAGCCTTCCAATGAGTCATATACTCTTGTAAATCATGAAGTTGATTGTGGAATGGGTTGACTTTGTGTACATATTTCCTTCTAGATTATATATGAGGCCTTATGACTTAATAGAAGGCATAGGACTAATTAATTGATGGGCATGGAGCCTATAGTTGATTGGCCCAAGTGCAAGAAGCACTTTGGTGATTGGTGGCATGTACATCATGCCTATGCATGGTCGAGATGTGGCATTATTTGAGTGTGATAGTCTTGGAAAACCTTGGCTACATGGCAAATACAAAGTTCTTGGGCGATAATGGTTCATCTCTTTTTGTCCATTGTGATCCTTTTAGGGTTTGATGAGAGTCAGTTCATGGTTAAGCAACAGCTTCTCATTATAGAGTCCATACTGAGTCTTTGTAGACTTGTATGGCCAACCAATGCAGTAGTGATGAGGCCATATATTGGAAAATGAATGTGAAATAAGAGATGCAAGCTAATTGAAACAAAGGATCCAATCAATAGTGTATGCTCGGGTGACATAAAGTATAAACACAAGACTTATTATTATATTTCTCCGCACACTATCTATGGTAGTGCATCCCTATAGGGCTTGTTCTACTGACCTTACAAAAGCTAATAAATAGTATGCCACAAAGGCCAAGAGATCCTCCCTCGATCCTCCAAACACTCAGAGTACAAAGATATCAAAAGCATGAGCTACCTTGAGGTAGAGTCAACTATATAGAGGTGGTAGAGCTTTGAGTAAGTGAAGAGCCACAAGAGACACTAGCAACACCCCCCAATCAAAGCCAATCATTGTGTGTAGTCCAGCATCAAGGTAGTCACTCAAGGTTTCTGCCGAGTCTCACCTACACTAACTCTCATGGAGGAGAGCTGAGCTTTGACCTTCTCAAGGTGACAAGGGTTGCCTTTGTAGAAGGATGAACACACATGCAAGGCTACCACATGGCACTCACTAGAGCCATAACTCCTTTTTTCCCTTGTCTTTTATTGAGAAATATTGCTCAGTAGTGCCAACTATATTCATCTTAGACCTCCTTTCTTCACTCAAAAGCATAGAAACAATATCGTGAAAGGTGAGATCATCACAGTTGAGCCTTGATATTGTGACTACCTTTGAGTATTGTGGAGGAAGGTTTGTCAGCAAAATTGCCTGGGTATCATCATCTTCAATTTGAACATTGTGTGCCTATAGCTACTTCATAATTGCCTACATCTTATTGAGATGAGTAGCCAAAGAACACTCGTTGCCCATTTTTAATGCAAACAACTCTTGCTTTAACATTATCTTGGAATTTCTTACCCTAAATCCAATTAGAGTTTCAAGCATGCTCCAATTTTGAGAAGCAGTCTTGGTGTCATCAATGTGATGAAAAAAATCTACTTCGAGTGATCGACCAAGAAATCATAATGCCTTATAATTATTTACATCATAGGCTTGCATTTTTTCAAGCCCTTGATTATTTGTGGGCTTCTTTTTGTCCCAGATACAACCTCCCACAAGCCTTTCTCCATAAACAATATCAGATGAACAATTTCCAGAAAGGGAAATTCCTACCATCAAAATTACCAGGGATGTTTTGGGGAGGCAAATCTTAGCGATGTTTGTCCATGCATCCATATTTGCTCCTATTGCAAAAGAAATTGCCCACACAGATCTGCTAGCATGTCAAATATATCAAAAGCATGACATGCCCTCCTGAGGTAGAGTCGACCATATAGAGGTTGTAGAACTCTATGTCAATGAAGAGCCACGAGAGACACTAGAAACACCCACCAATCTCTATGCGTGATCTATCATTAGGATAGTCACCCAAGGTTATTTCCAAGAGTCACGTGCATTGACTCTCGTGGAAGAGAGCTCAGGACCTGATAGGAAGAAGAGACCTTCTCAAGGTGACAACGGTTGTTTTTGTAGAAGGATGTGGTAACATGTATGGAAGGCTACCACATGGCACTCATTAGAGCCCTCCATCAACCTTTGTGTTATCAATCCCCCCATGAGGTTTATAATCAACCAAACACACTAACACCATAGTCTCCTTGCATCACTCTATCTCTTGAGTTTATGAGTCGAGGATAATAGAAAATATTTTGTTCACTCGAGGCTTGGGACTTCACCTCCCCAAATTTTAGTGTACCATGTGCATTCAAAAGGTCCAGGGGTATTTTAATTCCACTTTTTGGGAAAATTTTAATAGGATTACAATAACAAGAGGGGATTTTAATTCAACTTTACAAAAAAATCCATTAGTTCATAAATAAAAAGGCGCCTTTTTTTTAAAAAAAGTTGTTTTTCAAATACCCCTTGAACACACGTGATACTTAGGATTTTTTAGTAGTGCACCCTTTAAGACTTGAGATGTCGCAATCACTTTTTGTATTCAAGGCAATTCAAGAATCTATATGAATCGTCATAAATGTGGTGTCTGCTACTACAATTGACATTCTATAGGTAACTTTGTCAGTTTATAGGAATAAGCAGTTCGGGCTATGAGACTATTATACTACATGCTATGCTTGAGTGTTGAGGTTCCAAAATCCTACATTTGGTATTAGATCCAATGGTCAATTGTTTGTGAGTGAAATTTGGAAGTTTTTTGTTGGTGCTTTCCTTGTCCTTTGAATATATCTATAGTCATCCCTACGAGGAGAGTGAATCTATCTATAGTCAGCCCTACGAGGAGAGTGATTGTGTTTGCAATATGGATGTTGTAAAGAAAGAGAAAGCCATCGTAGGTTCCATTGTGCAATTCAATGGTTGTAACTTCCCCTCCTGGCAGATAGCCACTAATCTCTACCACATGCAGAAGATTCTTTGGAATGTGGTGGTAGGGACTGAGAAGAAGGCAAAAAGTGGAGAACATGATGCAGACATGGGAGAACAAGAATGAAAAGGTGATCAGTATCATTAGAAGGGCATTGATCCTGAATTCTTCCACCACATTGATGTTGGAAAGATGGTGGCCAAGAACTGGACAACCTTGGAAATGTTATTCTGTGTTCATATGAAGAATTCAAAGGCTATGTCAAAGCAGGAACTCTTTGGTTTGTAGATCAACAAAAATGAGAGTTTGGGAATATTTCTGAACCAAATGCAAGCACTCCTCAAAAAACCTCATGAGCTAGGATAGAGACTCAAAGATGCAGATAAGAAAGCAGTGTTGGTCTTTTGCTTAGTAAAGAATATCTTTTTCAAAGTGACCCTTCTTATGTTACCAAAGATAGAGGTAATGCAAAGAGAAAGAAGAGCTATAGCTAGTGTGGAAAGCCTAGGCTATAGAAGTGCATTGTTGGAAGTGACAAAAGGATGAGAAAGCAAGAGCCCACATACGTTCAAAGAATCTTCTATGAATGAGATTTCTGACCTTGCTATAGTCATGGAGCATGACTGGGCATTTTAGATTCTTGTGATTTTTGTTAGTAGTACACCTATTTTAAATCATGATAGATGTTTCATTAGTATTTGGGATTATCTAGAGTAGCCTCTTCCTATTTGGGTTATCTACTACGTCTTTTTTGATGAATTAGTTGCAGTAGTGTTAGTTCTTGTTTTCTCATATTTTATTTTCTTCCCAATTTGACTTTCGAGGGCGATTTTTGGAGAAAATCCTTCATGGGGTGGCTATCTCAAATTAAGGTTTGGAGAGGTGCCTTATGACTTGGCAAAAGGCATAGTAGTGATTGGCTGATCGACATGGAGCTCATTGTTGATTGGCCTATGCAAGAAGCATTTTGGAAATCAGTGGCTCATACATGATACGTATGCATGGCAATGCTCATATGATCAAATGTTGTTTTTTTAACTCATGGCTTGTTTTTGGAGTCTCTTTCAAAGATCAGTGAAAAACGATAGCTCTAAGGACTAAGGGATTGCTAGCGTTTTATATATGACTTGATTAATACCTCCTTTGTATAAAACACCAGTAATCACAAAAAGAGACTTACTCCTCAAAGCTATGTTTTTTCTCTGATCTTTGAGAGACTTCTCTCCAAACAAATGTCCTACAAGAACTCCCTGATGGGATTTTGAAGTAAGAAGATATTATGCTCTCTATTTTTGAAAGGATGCACTTTTTTAAAATCCCATTAGGGTTGTAGGACTTTTCTACTTTGGATTGCACAACTGTCAACCACATTGGTTAACAAAGGCGCCTTTTTGGCATCAATGGATTGGGGAGTAGAATGTATAGGTGATTATGCCTTGGATCCGGATAGGCCCCAAGTGGCTTGTAAAAAGAGAGAAGATTGAGAGTGGAAGTAAGAGAATTGGGTTGGCCCTCCCTTCAAAAAGTGAGATGTATATAAGACCAAAAGTTTGACTTTGGTCTTAAGTGTTCTCTTGTTTCCATTGTAGTGACCTTGTGATTGCCACTCCCTCTCTCTCTCTCTCCTTCCCCTTCATCCTTCTCCTTCCCATCCCCTTACCCTTCTCTCTTCTCATCTCCCCATCCCCTTTCTTCTTTGTGGCAACAGCCTGAAAGCTGCTATGGTGACACTAGAAGTTTTGGCAAGCCTCTGCATTGCTCCGAGATTTCTCCCACCCAGGAGTCAAGTGGAATAAAGCTCACCAGCATGTCTGCAACATCTTCACAACACATGAGTCACCATTAGGACATTTTTAGTTGCTGGGGATAGCCAGGTATTCTTTTGCATTTTGTTTTGCCTCCTTCCATTATCTACCCATTGCCGAATTCTTTCGAGCTTAACTAGGAGTGTTGGTTTTGGAGAATAGGAAGTGGTTGACAAGAAAAAAGAGGAAAATATATTTTTTTGTTTTTGAAGCATATGAGGTGGATGTGAGTTCTTTTTGGTGTTTTGTGTTTTCAAATCACAATAGAAGCTAGTTTAGATGATTGCTAAGGTGTTTTGCAATCAAATCCCAAGAAAAACGCTGTGAAATGTTGATTTTGGGTGAATTTCAAGTTCTTAGGAAGACCAAAATTGTCACATCATATAAAAGTTTCCATTTTTCCTCCAAAATGTGTGTGTTTTTTTTTGTTGCAATGGGTTGTATAGGTAGTATATGGACCCCTAGAAGCTCATAAACTCTGCACAGAGACTCAAAATCAATTAAAAATTTGCCAGCTCGTATAAGGGGTATAGTCACCAATATCATGGGAAGGTTTGGACTATCAGTGTCCTCAGACATGGTAAAGTCGTATGCTCAGCAGAGAAAGGATTAGGAAGAGCCCCAACAACCCCCAATTTCCACTCCACTTGTGGTGTTAGAATCCATATTTGGGGAACTAGATACCATCGGCTATCAATCCTGAGTCTACCCACTTTATGATAATAGTCAGTCATTTGGAAGTGAATTTGGTCCACGACCCCCACAAGACTTCCAAGTGGGCTATAACCCTGGGTAGATCCACTTTATGATGATAGTCAGTCATTTGGAAGTGAATTTGGGCCACTACCCACACAAGACTTCCAATTGTTAGATCCAAGTGGGCAACACATTTTTCCAATAGGTCCACCAGTGAGACCATCAACCACTAAAGCACCAGCATTCTCAGCTTGGAGCCAACACCCTACCCAACGACCATCCCATATAGACCCTATGACCTCGGGGGGGTCAGTCGTCATATGTAACCCTGTCACGTGAGTTCAACAGAAGGATATTTTTAATATCTAAATTTTACATAAATTAATTTACATAAGGGAGTTTTTTTAATGATTTTGGGAAAATTTTACAGATTTATATAGAAAAAGGGTACATTTCATTAATGGAAAAATTATAGATAAGGGATTTTACAAGTAGGTCTTGAACGCACGTGATATTGAGGGTTTATACATAGTGACCCCCCCGAGCCTATGACTAGGGTGAATATAGACCTATGTCTGGGGTGAGTATGCCAATCTCCCACATCACCATTTCAGTGTTCGGTGGGTCAGATTTTCAAATCCCACCTTCGAACCATTGAATCAATGGGCACCTCTAATGTGGCCACCTCTGTATAATGCTCGAATGACATTCTTGCAACCCCAACCCTATTCAATAAACGTTCCTTATGGACAAAGCCATGAGGATCCTAGTGCAAGCACTAAGAAGGGGGCCACCATGCCTCCACTGTTTATAGAAAGGGATACCAATCCTTCAAGAAGCAAGCTTGTTACAATCTTGAAATTAACTACCAAGTTCCTAGGAGAGGGAGACCCAATCTCCCATGTCAAATGCTTTGAGCAAGTTTGTGAGACATTTGGTGATGCCGAAGATTTGGAAAAGGTCAATGCTTTTGGCTTAATTCTGGATGGTAAGGTTGGAAAATGGTTCAAAGCCTTAAACCTTGAAGAAAAAATAAACTGGGACACATTGATTAAATCCTGCATAGTGGGGCTCACCCCTATGGCCATAAATGGAGTCCCATTAACCAACTTTGCCACGTAAAGAAGAAGGAGATAGAGTCCATAAGAGACTATATCACTACGATTAAACATTTGAGCTCACGATGCGAGACCCATAGGATTAGGGATGCACAACTTCAGCCATGTTTCCTCATTGGGCTATGGGATCCAAACTTTTCACGATCACCTTTTAGCCACAAATACCACATTTTTTGAGTTATGTAGCAAGATGGCAATATGCCTAGGTGATAACTCAAATGGATAAATCCTCATCTTCCCAATTAACAAAGGCTTCAACCTCAAAGAGGCTCATAGAAACCCCCATCTATTTCCATGGGGATAATGTATGGTGTGGGGTTTGCAATGGGCATCATCCTAATAATGAGTGCCCGTGCCTTAGGACATGCCTGTCCAGTGTCACTCTACTATGTTCACTGTGCTCTATGGGAAAAAACCATGACACTAAGACATTTTTTCAATTGGATTATCAACCAAGGCTAGGACTTGCCTTACCCACAGTGCCTTATGCACCCAATCACTTCTAAATGGAGGCATAGGATTCCATACTTAACATTTTGGGCTAGCATAGGAACCAAACCATTCCATTACCTCCACCAGTACTAGGTTCTCAACCTTTGCCTCTGCAATTCATTCTAGTCAACCAAGTGTTTATAGAGGAAGTACCTTGTAACCACGAGGTTCAGGACTAAGAAACCAAGGGGATTACATCCTTTATGAGAATCAAGCTGACTAAGCTGTAGTCATAAGTCATTATGTGCTGCACAAGGACCTGTATGTACCAAACTATTAGACAAATCTAGTATTAGAAAAGGCTAGTGATATGTTAGCACAACTAGGAAGTGTCGCTATACCTACGAAGGACCCCTTAGGGCTATAGAGTGCCCATTCAAGACAACAATAACTATCAGCCACCTATGTCTAGTGAGGTGACCCTCCACTGCCATTGCGGACCTCAAGGCCCCTCTCAACTTGCTAAGTGTTGAAGTTAGCCAAGTATTGTCTATCTCCTTAAATGTGCTCACCAGACCCCAAGTAGAAGCCTTTAGCTAGGAGCTTCACAAACAAGTCAAACGGGACAAGGCTAGCACATTGTAGCCCTATGGAGCGGGCCTTGTGCAAGTACTAAGAATGTAATGCAAATAGGCAAGGGTCAATGAAGTGATCATCCAAGATGGATTTGATGAAGGGATATCTACATTAGCCACATCATAATCTTTGAGCAAGTCCTCCTCATGAGGTGATAAGTCAATTCCACCACAAACCATGGGGAAGGAAAGGGTTGGAACCCAAATCCAAGACACTGGGGCTACATCAAGAGGACATCCAGATTACCCCAATCTCTAGGTCAAAAATAGTTCTTATTAGACCTAGAAAACTTGGTACTTGAGTGCTAAGAAAAATTTGAGCAAAGGCTCATGACCGGCAAAGGAGCTGATACAATGCATCCTAGTTATCAAGTAGCCCCTCAAACCACAAAAACCATATAGGTATTGGAGAAGATAGAGGAATAATTTATAACAAACCCTTCTACATCATATTTCAAGGAAGGACCCATCCTGCAATAGCTGATAAATGGGGAAGAAATGACCTTCTATGACTTTGAAGAACCAGAGTCCATTGGTAAAGGACTTGCCACCACAGAGCCTCAAGACATATCTAGATTAGACTCATTCCTATCCATGGATTAAAGATGCCCATTGCAGCACTACTGCAAGGTAATTCAACCCTTTGGAGAGACCTATCAGATTGGATGATGCCACTAATCTAGGGTAGTACTTTGAAAGTGATGCCACTAATCTAGTGCTCCCAATTTCTTACTAGAATCAGAAGCTCACCATGTTCCTAGATGGAGGGGCCAGCAGATTAAGTGTCGCCACCAAGCAATGTTGGGAAAAATGGGGAAGACACAACATCGGGAGTATGTCCTTAACTAGCCAATGGAGGCACAGTGAGGCCGATAGGAGTGCTCAAGGAAATCATTAGTCTTTTTTTTTCCTATTTGGTATGGTTTGTCATAATGAACTTTTGGAACCAACTAGGGTACGAAACCATCTTAGGGAGACCTTTCTTGCCCCTCATAGGTTTGGTCCATGACTGGCACTCAAGAGTCCAAGCTAATCTATCTTGGAACCTAATTGACTTGAGTTATAGATCATGATCACTCTTACGATTCATCCACCTTAGATTAGTGTTGTCATTAGAGTACATTAGGGTCCATAGGAGAGCTAGGTCCATGTGCTTTAACAAGTGGGGGGATACCTATAAAAAGATGAAGCGACACTTGAAGAGATAGTTATAGTGATCTTTAATCTCATAGTACATAGGGCATCAAAAGGCGAAACTCCTCAAGTTGGATCTCTTTCCAATTACAAAAAGAACAGATGCAACCCTCTTTGGGTACTGTGTTATGAAGTTGGGGGTAATAAACTTCACGCACCTCTTCACTTCCTACTACTTTTGAACAAAGTGACAAAGATGTTTATCATTGAAAAAGGGACATTAAAAAGAAGATTTTATGCCAAGATACCACACCATACTTTCCTCCCTTAGATGAGAATGAAGATGGTAACATCCCAAGTGATGTTGTACTCAAGCACAGGGAGAAGGAAAGGATCAGCAGAGGCCATAATCTTAACAAGCCGGTCTGCGCCAAAGAGAAGAGTGATCTGTTGTTGAAAGAAGATCTTGCGGCTCAACATGACATGAACCGATATATATCGAGGAGCTTGAAGAGACTGATTGGGTCGGATGGGTAGGTTCCGAGGAAACATTGCACCTCCTTCATAGATACCTTTACACTTAGCTCAAAACACTCTACAAACTGTCATTAGACACAAAGGCCTATAACTTTTGGTAGATACATGATACCAAAGATTTAAACACATATAGAGATGCACCTTGAGATGGGCTTCGCGCTGATATACATTTTGTAAGAAACAAAGAAGCGGCCAGAAAGTTATGGGCGGTTTACTAGACGGGGGTAAAAACTATCATGAAAACAGATTGTCAAACACAGAGACATAACTTTTTGCTATAGTATCCGATTCAAGGTCTAATAACACAGAGATATGCACCTTGAATAGAGGTTCGCATTGATATAAGCTTCATCAAAATTGGACTAACGAGCGGAAAGTTATGAGCAAAACACTAATAGGGGGTCAAACTATCATGAAATAGACTGTCAAACACAGAGACTCATTATTTTTTGTTGTAGTATCTGATACATGGTTAGATATACTAACAAGCAGAAAGTTATGAGCAAAACACTAACAGGGGGTCAAACTATCATGAAAACTGCCCTCTACCCATGCAAATTTTGCCTGTGCAGGATGCTCCCTCAAGACTCCACCTTCATCAACGATCCACCACTCATAGATTTCACCTAAAAGAGAGTAAGTAACTCCTTTGGTGGCTCAAGAAATGGATGGACCGTGTGTGTGCAATGAGCAGCCGAATAGAAAGAACTTTTAAGGCTTTGAAAGAAAGAAAAGGGAAAGAGATTCAAGCGAGGGAATATGAAGTAATATTCATTGTCAATAGAGTGAGAATCCACTCTAATGCAACTCAAAATTCTACAAACACAAGGGAGAAGAAGAGGTTTCATACGTACAAGAGGGAGCAGAAGCTCCAAGGCTACTCATAGAGAGAGAATGAACTAGAGAGAGATGGACTCAAGAGTCTACATAAGAGAATATCTACAAGAGGGAGAGAAGGCTCATGGAAGAGACTTGAGGAGACTAGAGCTATAGCAACATGAGGCCTAATGGTAGAGGAGATGATGAACAAGGGAGAGGAGGGCTCCTTTTATAGAGATTTTGTCACCCTCCACCCATTTACAATTGCTGCCTATAGATTCCTTTCCCCATCAATCACATAAGCCCGTATGTCACCATCCATGTCCTTTTTGGCTACTCTTGTCATGTGTCCTATCAAAAGATGCTCAAGACTCTTAAAATATTGAGAAAGTCAAGAGTCTCCCCACATGGAGCCCATAGGAACCCTCTCTTTTCCATATGTCCACATCCTCCTTATTCCACATAGGAATTCTAGAGGATTCCTCTTGACTCCACACTCCTCCACATGCCTTCCACACGCTTGGCATGTGATCTCTCTTATATTATTGGAACGCATGGACATGAGTCCACCTCTTTATATGACTCACTCTTCCTATTTTCTAGAAACCCCATAATATCCCTTACACAAATAACTCTCACCCCATACCAAGGTATTTATAATTCATACATATGGTATTTACAATGATCCATTCCACTCATCCTCTCAATCCCACACAATATCTTAGAAAATAGAAATGAGAGCCGCTAGGCTATCACTTGATACTCAAACTCTTATCAAACATAGAGAAAAACAATACCAATGCCAAATTAAAAATATCAATTTTTGGCGTCACATCTTTCCCCCCTAGTAGATCCTCTCTAGTGACAGAGAGGGTCTGCTGGCCCTCAAGGTGGTCGAGCATAGAAGAATTTAAGGTGATACTCATTGGTGCGTCTGGGTATCACCATGCCGTCAACATCCTCAAGCTGATAGGTTCCATTGGTGACATTCATATACATCCTTATGCAGGCGTGGCCAAAAGTAACCAATCTCTGCTTCTGTTGTGGAGTTAACCCTCAAGGAAACATGCCTTCTTCCACATATTGCTGAACATCTTGCAGTTCTAGCCATCCAGTGTCTACCAAAGAAACCACCCCCCGGTCTTGTACTACAATCGCTTGAGTAGCTAACTCATCTACCCTTTGATTTTCTTTTTGTTTTATATGAACAAACTTGCAAAAATCAAATTGACTACATAGTACCATAGCCTTTTGATTAAGCTCCTTCAAATGAGAACTTCTTGTCTTGTAATGCCCTTGCATTTGCTTTATAATAAGCTGAGAATCTCCTCTTACTTCCAATTCTTTAACTTGACTTTGAAGACAACCCTCCAAACCAAGAATCAAAGCATTATACTCAACTGCATTGTTAGTTGTGATACCTGGAAGCTCTTGTCCTCTTGCCCACACCTCTTGACCTTCAGAATTCATCAAGACTATCCCCCTGGCTCCTTGTTGGCATGGACTAAAAGCCCCATCAAAATACAAGACAAAAGCTATTGGTGGTGTTTCCTTTCATCATTAATGTCCTCCTTATATTTCTTTTCTTCTCTTAGATCCTGCCATCCTGTGAGCAAATCTGGCATGTGCATCTGGCTTGATAGGGATCGCCTGAAAAGTGGTTGGCACAGAAATTCCACATACATCCACTTCTAGATTCTTCACAACTCCCAAGGTCTTAACCCTAGTGTTATTAGCCAATTTGATGCAATAAGGAGAGGTAGTACTAGAGTATTTTAAATCAGCATCTATCATGGTCTTCTCACTCATGACATTAATCGATGCACCTCCATCAATGTACACATTAGAAATCACTTGACCATCAATGATCACATCAACCACAAGTACATCATCACCAACATCTATATCTACCTTTTGAACAACAGGAATGGCACTTTTCTTCTTTTTTTCTTTGACACTCTTGTGCTTGCTAGCTTTCCCTATTCCTTCCGTAGTTTTGGAGACAAAGCAAGTAATTGATAAAAGGTGATATGAGCTTCTTTTTCTTTAAGGTCAAAAAACAAGTCATAGCTTCCAATGTCTTGCCCTAAAGGAAAGTCTCACTAGCTGATTCTCCTTCTAGATGCCTTCTTTTTCTTACTATGGCGTTCCTCTTCCTGATGTTCCTCATCTACTTCTTCCTTGCTTTCTTCTTCTTCTTTTGCTTTACCACGCCCCCGTTTAGCCATCATTACCTCTCTTTCCTCATCCCCTGAAGAAGCTTCTAACAAGGATACTTTTTTTTCTTCTTTCTTTCTCAATTTAGGACACTCAGGGCAATAGTGACCTTTTTCATTACATTCATAGCAAGTGATCCCACTCTTATCTCGAGGCCTATCTTCACTCTTTAGTGCTCTAGGTTGTCGTGCGTTGACCAAATGCAATTTCAAATTAGCAAACTCTGCCATCAATTGGGAGATATTATAATCTAACTCAGAGGACTTTGGTACCTGAGGAGTGCCCATTACCTCCACCTTAGAAGTTGAAGCTATTGAAGACACAAAAGAGGATTTGATCTTTAGAGAAGCTTCTTCTTGGTTGCAATGTGAAGTGCCTCCACGTATGTTGTTGGATCTTTACTCATTACTTTTGAGCAAAGACAAGGCTCCAAAGCCATAACAAATTTGATCATCTTTAAGTGCTCCATCCCCGAGAGACTTTGAGGGGCCGATGATGCAGATGCCACAGCTTGCAAAGCTATCCTTTCATACTTTGTCCATAAAGTTTTGTATTGGATTACCAACGCAGAGACCATCTCACTCTCTCCTTGATAGAACCAGTCCAACTGAAACATCAAAGCTTTTGGCGACTCCACTGCCCCAAATCTCTACTTCATTGTTGCCACCAAACTCCATTTTTCACCAAGTATTATGCACAAGCGCCAAAAAATAGTATCTGAGGTGTATTATTTGAATGCTCTCATACCTGATGGGCACGATATTTGCACACGTGTTAATATAACTAATTATAGATGCATGAAAAATATCATGTCCATCAAATATGCTTTGGATCATAAAATGCGCCACAAACTCCATTTCTCACTAAGTGTTATGCACAACTGCCAAAGAATAGTATCTGAGGTGTGTTATTCAAATGCACTCATACCCGATGGGCATGATACTTTGCACACATGTCAATACAACCTATGTTGAGGTGCATGCAAAGTATTGTGCCCATCGAATATGCTTTGGATAGTCAAAGTTGGCACAAACCCACTTTTTCATCAAGTATTATGCACAACTGCCAAAAAATAGTATTTGAGGTGTGTTATTTAAATGAACACATACCGGATGGGCATGATACCTTGCACTCATGTCAACTTAACCTTTTTTTATTCTTGTGCCATGTATCGTCAGCAGATATGATTTGGATGGTCAAACTCGCCACAAATCGCATTTCTCACTGTGTCATACACAACCGCCAAAAAACACACTCTGGGTGTGTTATTCAAACGTGCACACACTTGATAGGCATGATACTTTGCATGTGTGTCAATCCAACCTATTTTGATCTGTGTGCAAGGTATCATGCCCATCAGATATGCTCTGGATGGTTGAAGTCGCCAGAAACCTTGTTTTTCACCAAGTGTTATCCACAACCGTCATAAAATGTATCTGAGGTGTGTCATTCGAATGCACTCATACCCGATGGGAATGATAATTTTCACACACATCAACACAATATATGTTGAGTTGTGTGCAAAATATCATGCCCATCATATTTGGTTTGGATGCTCAGGTGTGCCACAAACTTCGTTTTTCACCAAGTGTCATGCACAACTGCCAAAAAATAGTATTTTAGGTGTATTATTCGAATGCTCTCATACCTGATGGGCACGATGCTTTGCACATGTGTTAATATAATCTAATTAGAGGCGCATGAAAAATATCATGTCTATCGGATATGCTTTGGATGGTCAAATGCACCACAAACCCCATTTTTCATCAAGTGTTATGCACAATTGCCAAAGAATAGTATATCTGAGGTGTGTATTCAAATGTACTCATACTTGATAGACATGATACTTTGCACACATGTCAATCCAACTTATGTTGAGGTGCATGCAAAGTATCATGCCCCTCGGATATGCTTTGGATGGTCAAAGTCAGCACAAACCCAGTTTTTCATCAAATATTATACACAACTGCCAAAAAATAGTATTTGAGGTGTGTTATTCAAGTGCACACATATTGGATGGGCCTGATACCTTGCACTCATGTCAATTTCACCTTTTTTGAGTTCTGTGCCAAGTAGCACGCCTATGGAATATGCTTTGGATGGTCAAACTTGCTACAAACCCTATTTTTCACTAAGTGTCCGCTGCAAAAAAACACGATCTAAGGTGGGCTATTCGAGCGTGCACATACCCAATGGACATGATACTGTGTGTAGGAATCAATCCTGCATATTTTGATGCATGTAAAAATTATCATGCCCATCAGATATGCTTTGGATGGTCAATGTTGCCACAAACCCCATTTTTCACCAAGTAATATGCACAACTGCCAAAAGAAACTATCTGAGGTGTGTCATAATAATGTGCTCATACTTGATGGACATGATACTTTACACATGTGAATCCAACCTATGTTGAGGCACGTGTAAATTATGGTGCCCATCATATATGCTTTGGATGGTCAAACTGGCCACAAACGTTGTTTTTCACCAAGTGTTATGAGAATATGAGGTGTGTCATTCGAATGTGCTCATACTTGATGGGCACGACACTTTACACATTTTCTTTAAGCTGTAATTTGAAACTTCTAACCATATAGATGACTCCAGATGGCTTATTTGAGTACTAGGAGGGCTAAATTTGGGTCTCATACGAGGAAGTTATGTTAATTTTTGGGCGAATTTAGCAAATTTCAAGTTTGAAATATTAGCTAAACTAGAAGGGGAAAGGGGGGGGGCTAAAAAAGGGGGGGAGGGGGGAAAAGGTGGGAGGGGAAGGGGGGGAAAGCGTGGAAAGGGGAAAGGGGGGAGGGGAATGGGGGAATGGGGGGAGAGGAAGGGGGAAGGGGGGGAAAGGGGGGAAGGGGGGAATGGAGGAAAGGGGGGAATGGGGGAACGGGGAATGGGGGGGAGGGGAAGGGGGAAAGGGGAGAAAGGGGGAATGGGAGGGGGGAAAGGGGGGAAGGGGGGAATGGGGGAAATGGGGGAATGGAGGAATGGGGGAGGGAAAAGGGGGGAGTGGGGGAATGGGAAAAGGGGGGAATGGGGGAGGGAATTCGACTTCTTCATCAACATCAGAGTCATTTGACTTCTTTTGATCCACATCCACTTTTTGGTTAAAATTGTCTGGCTTGTTGGACTACATAGTCGAAACTGTCAGAATCTGTCTTCTTATCATTTGTGTATTTCTATAGAATGCCTACCATATCTACTTCAAACAATGGTACTAATGAAGGATTTCTTCTGAGAAAATAATCCTCTTCCAACTCTAGACCACCATATTAATTCCCTCGGCCTCTATAAGTTGCATATGCCTAGGAAGAGTTCTCTTCAGAGTTAGACTTATCTTGTAATTTTTCTTTCCCTTCCTAATAGTAATCCTTTCAGCTCCCCATTCCTGCTTAGCTTTTATAGTACGAAGCCAAGGTCGGCCTAGTAGCATAAAGTAAGAACTTTCTTTTTCTTCCATTCCCAGTACCACAAAACTTATTGTAAATGTCAATCCCCATTTATTGATTTGCTGACCTCTCACTATACCCAAGGTTGGATTCACCTGTGATCAACCATTATGACCTGAAAAGGTGCTGGAACCAATTTATTCTAACAAAAGCGCTTATACAACTATTCCGAAAGGATGTTAACACCAGATCCCCCATCAATAAGTAATTCTGGAATTATTTGTCTTTTGTACTCCACACATACTATGGGAATTTTATGATCAACATCCTCCACCACAGAGGTATAGGTTTCCACATCTTCTTCATCTTCCACTCTTACTCCCACTTCAACTACTATAGAGGGTTGCTTGTTATGAAAATTCTAGCACAAGTGTTCTTTAAAAGCAGGTACCAGGTTAAGCAATTGATCAAGTGTAATATGGATCTTTGAGTGCAACAATTCTCTAAAAAACTCCTCTTGTCCTCCTTTACTTTTAGGCTTCACTTCAAGTTCTTGTGCTTCATCTTTGATCAGCAAACTCTGCTCCCTTTTAGGTGCTTCATTTTCTTCTTCTTTATCTTCAAATTTCTCTTTACTGCTGCTGACTGCTGTCTTCAGATTCCTGTCCGATCTAGTCCGTCTGTATGTTGAAGTCTCCTTCTTTATTGTGTCACTTTGGGCAAATTCTTCTTAAGACCATACTTGTTATTGCTTTGTTTATTTGATCTCTTCTATTCTGGCATGACTCCTCCATGACTCTTAGTAGCATCATTATCCTCCTCCATCCGACCTACATTTGACTGCTGTCAGACTGCACTCTAACTGTTCTCCATTGACAGTCAGAAGTGAGTCAAATCGTTGTTTCCTTTACTGAGCTCCTCTTTTCCATCTCTCTTAACTTAATTTGCTTTGTATATAGCCTTCAAGGCTTCATCCTTGACTTCTTGTTGTTCCTCCCAATCTACAATTGTTTCGGATCAAAAGCCAATGGGTTTTATGTTTGCACTTGAGCCTTATCTCCTGCTCTTGTGATCACTAAAGCATCGGTATTCGATTGAACCATGGATACCTCGGCTTCCTTTTGACACTCTGAACAATCATAATTAACTTTAGGATATTGAATGCCACATTTGCTATGAATTTTTTTAACTGTCCTTACAATATCCTCCTGGAAGATCTCTTTGGGTTCCTCCACAATTGTCTCAAGAATGACAACATTTACACCTGTTAGTGGTTGTGGTGGAGGGTTTGCATTAGGTCTAGGAGTAAAGTTTACAATGGGAATACCTCTTTCATTTCTATGTTTACACCATAGTTCACAGTGAGGGCCTTGGAAATGTCTATCCTCAAGCCCACAATAAGTGCATGCTTGACTATTTTGTCTTTGCTAAGTATTCCAATAATGGTTCTGTTGTCTTCTAGGTGCTGTAGTTATGTCTTGGGTTAGCTTGTGCGCCCACTCAATTAACAATTGCTGCTTGGGTAGCTTGCCCTATTGGCTGCATATGAGGAGGCAACCTCCCCCTGTAATTTGGATTATACCAACACTTTTCTTTATCATGATTATCTTTCCCACAATACTCACTTGGTGCCTTCTCTTTCTTTGATTCTACTCCCATACTCTTCAATTGTTCCTTGATTATCTTCTCAAGCTTAGAGTCTCCTTTAGGACTCCTTTCTTCTTTTTTCTTGGTTTTAGTTTTAGACTTTGCTTTAGACTTCTTGTCTTTTCCTTTTTTCTTCCTCTTTTTTCCTTCTCCTTCCTCATCCGAATCTTCATCTCGAAACTGTCATCTTCTGAACTATCACTCCTCAGCCTCTGAGTTAGAATCCTCCTCTTCATTTGATTCTAAGTCAGAGTCATTATGCTTTTTCTTCTTTACCTCCTTTTCTTTGTTCTTTGAAATACCAGATATTCTTTCTGCCCTTTGGGCAGCTTCAACCATATTATTAAAATCATTTGCTCCAGCAAGTTGGTCATGGCCTGCTAACTGCGGTCCGCAACTCCTTGCCCTTTGCAAAAATAGTCTCCCAACTATTCTTCAGAAGGACTTTGCAGTGCTGCAAGCCTTTGATACAGGTTTCTAAATTTTTGTGCATAATCCTCCACTAATAAGTCTTTCTGCTTCATGTTGCGAGTCCTTTTAAGCACTGCCTTCGGTGTCTTTTCCTTTGGAAATCTTCTCAAGAAAGATCCCTTCATATCATCATGACAAGAGGTAGACACTATGATGTATGACCTTCTATGGAAAAGGATGGGCCATCAAAATGTCCCCTTGACCCAAACATCATCGCTTTTGGCTTGCACCTTTGATTGTGGGAAGGGCATGTCCTCTCAAAGGTTTATTGGGACCCTACAGAGTGGTTTGTTTGTGCATAGCCACAAAGCCTCTCCCTACCTTTCTTTTGTTGTTTCACTCAAATTGGGTCTAATTGTGAACAATCTCCTAGTACCTCAAGGGAACAACATAGAAGCTCCTTCTTTACTACATCTACTTATCCCTGGAAACTGCTCGCAATCCAGTGGGCCCAATGGGCCTCCAACTGCCCTACATGACTATCAGGGTCTTGTCCTTTTTTCCCTTCAAACTTTGTGGGCTTTCACTAGTGGATTTGGGTTTGCACTTCTAAATACTCGAAACTGCAAGTAGAATCCATAGAGGATCCTTCTCTACTCGACACATAGTCAACATCTTCAATGCTTTCTCCATCTTGTTGTTGCTGGAGGTCAGTTTGACTAAAGGCTTCAGACCTGACTCTCTGGTAAAATAGGTGTGGCCTCTTTGGGTAGGAGTCTCATGTTCTCCTGTGTCTGACATTTGCTACCCGATCCTCCATAAAGTCAATGATGCTAATTGCCGAAACGTCTTTCCTTCATTCTCGTTCTCCTTTGCCAATTTCATCAATACTCGATTTGCTCTTTTTGCTTGCCCATTCCCTTGTGGGTAGCAAGCTTGCGTCTGTTTTGTCTTGCTCTCTTTCTTCATTGCCTTGTAACTACTTTCGCACATCTTGCTAACACTTTTCCATACACGGCATCAATCTTCATTGATCCTTTCCATTTCAAAGACTTTTCTGAACCTAAACCAACTGTAGGATCACAAAGTGCGTTCAGGGTGGTTATACCCAGACACTTCTACATTAGACTTTAGACAAACACTTCCCATCAAGTATTCAAACACAGAGTCAAAACTATATCAAACAGAAGTTGGAACAAATAATTATTCAATGGTGCATTGGAAATAGCAAATATAGATCAAAAAGTGTCTCCTTATATTCATCATTATCAGATATAGCAAAAGATCAGTATAGAACTGGTAAACAGAGCATCATTACAATCCAATCAATCTCTGAATCTTGTCAGACTACTGAGACTCATAAGCACAAGCATAGAAGTTAACTGCAGATAATTGAATAACTATTTTTAGTATGTTGACTATGACAACTAACACTTAGGACTAGAGCTAGTTATAGGTGCCTAGCTAACCCCTAACAGTGATGCACATTAGAGAATTGTGCAATTCTATGGTAGATAAGAATAGAATGGTTTTGTGAAAGGAACAGACATATTCAAAAACATCGTAAATGTGTCAGTGGCTTTAGATCATGCATGTGTGATATGTGTTTGTAGCGGAGTTCTTCCGAGCATCTTGGGACACCTTGGGCCACGATGTGACTAACGTGGCCAATACCCCCATCATAGAGGTTGCCTCTAAGAGGATGTAAATGCTGGTTTCTAACGCTCTTCCCGAAACACCAAAGATGGTTAAAAGTTGGGGATTGGTGCCCTATAGCCGTGCTCAATACCTCTTAAACAATAATCGTAAAGGCATCGGCAATACACATTGGAGGATTGTGTATGTCCATGATGGATAAAGGAGAACAAAATGGTTTTCCCAAAGGGTTGGGACATCTTGAAAACATCTTAAATGTTTCAACAACCTTAGATCATAGATGTGTGATCGAATCCTGATGCTGTCCAGGTGTGGGCAATCCGTATCTTCATAGACATGTCTATCTCACCTTTTCTAGGGATTGAACTAGATAAGGCTTATGATCACGTGAGATGGGGCTACTATCTAGATATAGTAGATAAGATGGGCTTGAGGCTTGGGTTGTATAGATTGGTAGAATGCTTATTTGGGAATGGCTCATCAGTTCTATGCATCAATTGAGGAGCGGTTGGTAGATTCTGATAGTGGAAGTGAGAGAGGGAGAGAGGGAGAGAGAGAGAGAAGTGCACACGATATAGCTACATGTACACTATGTTGTATTGAACATGAACATGAAGATATACATGTGGACCCCTTAGGGTTACGGTTAGGGCTAGGGTTAGGGTTTGCCCCTAATACCCTAGAGGTATGGTGCAATTTACACCATCCTCAACACCCCCTCTAGAGGGTGCATGTACAAAACCCCCTCTTACATTGCACTAGGTAAGTAGAGGGTGCATGTACAAGACCTTTTTGTGCTTTGTTTGGTGCATATAATAGCATCCAAAACTAGAAAAAAAAATTGAAAAAGAAATCAGAGTAGTATGTGCATATGCTCACATTGACTACGTAGTGGAAGCATGTACAATGAGTACAACTTATGATCCTATACATAACGTGGATTTTCCCCTCTTATATTGTGGGTCAAACTGAATATAGACATAAGGGAAGAGGAAGGAAATATGTAGAAAGCAAAGTTCACCTAGATCAAAGACTGGTCGATCGAAAGATGACTATGTGTAGAACTGTGTGTATGGCTACGTGCTGAATATGTCAAGGTTGAACATGTTATAAGTCACCATGGAATGTGCAGTTGAAGAGGCATCTGGATGTGAAGCTAGTTGATGTATCCATGAAGACATGATCTAAAAGGTTATGACATACAAGAATGTCACCAACCCAAAAGGACTGATAGCAATGGCGGAGGTATGCTGCAGTATAAGTATAGTTTCTATCGAATGATGTGGGGTTGAATAAGATTGCAGTGATCCAGGGGCTGAAAATCTGGGGCCGAAGGTGCAGGTATGATACACTACTCTACTAAAGAAGAGGCCCGTAAAATTGACAAGGTACGACAACCTATCAAACTGGTATGCTTAACTGTCATGAGTTGAAGGGTAAGTGCATGGCTAAACATCCATCGGCATGGGATGTAGCATCTATCATAGGATTGTCAAGAAGGAATTGATAGTAAGAAGGCCTAGAAGCCTGAAACACAATTGAGAATGCATAAGATGTCCCTAAGGCATATGTGCTACCAAATGCTAATGTAGGGATCGATCTGCAGTCCTAGATCCAACCACTAATCTACATCATGTAAGGACTATAAACTACAACCTGTATCTCCATATGCGACTGGAGATGTGGGTGCCTCATACTGAGGACTTACATGCTGAATAACTGCATGATCATAGCTGTTGAACTCCTACTGTGTATCAGCATCTGGTGTGATAGTCAATGGAGCCAAATCCATGCATAAATGTGATGGATGTGCATCACTAGAATCAGTCTGTGCTGATGTAGATGGGACGGCCTTGTGCTGAGGGATTACTATCAAATGTGCCTCGTGCTAAGGGCCTACAGAGCAATGTGCCTCATGTTGAGGGCTTACTGACAAATGTGCATGATCAGAATGTGTGGGTTAATCCATGCTAACATATATGTCCAATCGCTTAAGATCAATGAGGCTCGAGTCTGCATCATATACTGGTACATACCCTATGGCAATAAATGGTCAAAGGTTCTCTTTCCACTCACGAATCTTGCTCGGAGTCACGACTGGTGTATCATCAACTGCATGACGTGTGAATAGCTCCACGCTAGAGGCAGCCTGGTGCTCTATGCAAGAGGCTTACCTGTGTACCCATGAGAGTGTCTACCCATGAGAACACTATGTGGGAGTTGCCACTAGGGAGCTTATGCTAAACTGTCAAAATCAAGTCATGTGAGAATTGCCACTGGGGGGCTTACGCTAAACTATCAAAATTAAGTCATGTGAGAATTGCATGTGTGCCAAGGATCAAGCCTGTAAGAAAGTGATGGCATCTATGTGTCGGGCATAGCCAAGAGGCTGTACAAGGCTGATGTATGTGTGCTATAACCAATGCAAAAAAATGGTCAACAATGTGTGACTTTACATGGATGGCATGTGCGTGCAAGATGTGTGCAACAATCTTAAATCCGAGAGGAAGATCATTGCCAAGTGTCACATTGAGTGATGAACCGCCAATGCTAAGGGACTGAGCTAGTGTTGGATGTGTGAATGTGTACATCGATGATAGATCCTATGGGACTGATGCCGGTGGGAACTAATCGGATAACGTGGTAATGGATGACTTGGCTTGGTGGAGTTGGATCTCCTCTATGGTGGTGCTAGTCTACAGCTACAGTACACGTTGAAGCGTCAAATGCACCAAAATGAATTTTATGTGGATTCATTTTATGCACTGGGTACGCTATAATGGATCAAGAGGTGGTTTCGATGATGAGGATTGCATGATGATTTGTGAAAAAGTCAAATGGAAGATCTGAGGTGCTCATCATGTAGAGCATGATCTAACAATCATTTTTGCTTTTTGGATCACCTCCAAATTCCATGTACATCAAAAGTTATGGCTCTCGGAAGGATGGCCAACAAACTTTGATCAAGGAGAGTGGTCAAAATTATGCAGTGGAGGTCACATGCCAAATGCACTGTGTGCCTGTGGAGAGAGAACAGTGCCGACGGGTATGCCATGTGGCACTACTAGCTGTGCAAGCTGAGGTGGCAGTACGACTAATGTGACAATGCCAACTGTACAGATGATGTGGCAAGCTACCATGTGTCTTGCTAACGTGGTAGTGTAGAAGCAAGGTGATGATGTGGGGGGGGGGGGGGGGATTTGGGCTCGCTACTGATTAGCAGCTGAGCTGTCAAGTGATGACATGGCAGTCAGTACGTGGTAAGCTTGACGTGGCAAGGTGGGTGCCTACGTGGCTAAAAGAGGTTGGCAGATAAGGTGCCACATGGCTGTTTGTCTAGTTATCAGAATCTCAAGATTTCGTCATCGCTCGTTGCTGAAGAGTCTGCTGTGTTTGAGGAGACTTCGGAGGTGGAGCTTCGTAGGAAGCTCGCTTGGGGGATAGCTGAGCAAGCTGAGCTCACCGTTGTTGTGGGCTAAGGTGCTGGCTATACGTTGAGGTCCCTTGATGGGAAGCCGTGGTGGTTTCAAGATGGAAATCCAAGGAGGTGCTGTAGCGGATGTCGTTGAGGTGGGTGATCTGCAGTTGCGTGGAGCTCTGAGGGCTGGTTGACAATTGCTGAAGGGCCGCCATTTGAGGTCGTGAAGGTCGCAGCTTGGAGCTAGCTTGCGCCTACTTCTGTTGTCAGTTGGCATTGGATGTGTTGAGGCTCCGTTGATGGACTTCGCTGGAGGAGCCAATTGCTCGAAGGAGTTCGCTGGCTTGCTGCTAGGTGTTGCTATGTTGTTGCCTAATTGGCGTTTGCTGCTCAAAGTGCTGGAAGGCCGTTGGAGAGCTCGTTTGGCACTGAGCTTTTGTTGCAGCCTGTGGAGTCGCCAAAGATGGTGTACGCGCTGCTTGTTGAAGTCGAGCCTTTGTGCTGCTGGTCGAGTAGCCGGGCTGGAGGCTTGAGAAAGGAGGTGGCTTGGAGTGTGTCAGTTGGCTGTGGAGCGGCTCGTATGCTTCTGGCTGAGATGTCGTTTGATGGCGCAGCGTGTGCTTGTGGAGTCGACGGTGCCGTGCGGGCTGTAGTCCTTGGTAGCCACTGAGTTGTTGAAGCTTGCTTTACAGCTTTTGCTTCAAGTCTGTTGCGCCTTGTGGAAGAGTCATGGAGTGTGAGCTTCGTTGGCGGTTGTTGGAGCTGCTGCGCAGGATTTTCGAGCCGCTGCTTCGTTGTAAGAAGACAAGGTGGGTGCACATGTGATGAAGCCTTTCCAATAGTCGTTGTAGTTGCTTGCGGGTCGCCTTGTAGCTGCACAAGTAGCCAAGTGGAAACAACCAGAAACTAATAAACCAGGAGAACCAGAACCAAAAATCTCTGCGGAAGAGCAGGAAAGAAGATACTTTTTAAACTCTCTGATAACCCTCTAAAATCTCTTCAAATGAACATCTCTCACAAGTTCTCTCAAAGCAACAATCACTCAAAAGGCATGAACATGAATCTCTCAAGAAATGAAGAAGAACACAACCTCACTAAAATGAGCATAAATGGAGTTCCAGAAATCGGAATTATGAGATTTCTGTCTCAAATGAGAGAAGGAGAAGAGTTTTACAAACGAGGGCTCAGCTCTCTTGTTTCCACCTTGCCACTGCTCTCTTTCAAGTTCCTACTGGAATCCTCCCTCCTAGCCCAGTGCTTGCCACATGGTGTTCTCTTGAGTGCCATGTGTCCATATGGACCTTAGAACCTCTATGCCCATTTAGGCCTTACTTATGCACTCCACATTGTTGCCTAAGCTTAAAGTAATCCCTAGTCCCCGACCCTCTACACTCCCATTGATGCGAGCAGTGTTGAGCCCTCTGGTTTCTCGCTTCACCATAACCACACCAGACAGTTCCGCAATTATGGCTTACTTAACATTCCCTTCCCCTTAAGAATGGTTAACGTCCTCAAAAACAAAATTGGGAAACCTCCTCTGGAGATTGATTACCCTTTCCCATGTTGAACTCTCTTTAAGTCTATCTTTCCACTTAACCAACATTCTTGCCATATAGTATGTCGTGTTCTTTTTTCTTGTTTATCTAAAATTCTTTCTGGTTCATGTGGTAAAGATGTAGGTTCAATGAGTTCAACTAGGACTTTATTTCCAAGGAGATTATCATCATCTCCTAATTTTCTTTTTAGCCTACTAACATAAAAGATTGGATGTACTCTACATCCCTCAGGTAAGGCTAATTTGAAAGCAAGTTCTCCAATCCTCTTAAGTATTGTGAATGGTCCACAATACCTAGGAGACAACTTCGGACATTTACTTGTCTTTAGAGATTCTAAAGATTTAGGTACCTTGAGGTAGACTTTCTCATTTACTTCAAACTCCAACCTTCTATGGTGGGCGTTTGCATAACTTCATGCCCTATCCTGAGCTCTTCTTATGCTATATTTAGCTAACTTAAGTGTTTGATTCATATCTTCAAGAAAGTCTTTGGCTGCCTGAACCTTCTCTTTTTTGAGTCCCACTGCCATTGGGGCTCTTGGTTGAAATCCATACATCATCATGAATGGACTAAAACCTGTAGCTGAATGTTTGGCATTGTTATATGCAAATTCTAATATGGGAAGATATTGTTCCTAATTAGTTTGCCATTTACTTACATGTGCTCGAAGCATATCCTCAATTATTGACCCTTTCAGTTTCTGTGGATGATCTGCGGTGCTCATATTCAATAAAGTTTCTAACCTGTTAAACACAGCCCTCCAAAAATGGTTGTTAAATTTTCTATCCCAATCAATAATAATACCGGCTGGTAGCCCATTCAGTCTATAGATATGCTCCACAAATAGCTTGGCTAATTCTAGAGTTTTAACATCTTCATTAACAGGAATAAAATGAGCCATCTTGGTCAACCGATCCACAATTACCTACACAGAGTTGTGCCCCCTCTGTGTCCTAGGTAATCCCACAATGAAATCCATGGAGATGCTTTCCCATTTGCCAGATGGAATCTCCAATGGGTATAGGAGACCTCCTACCTTAAGGCGTTCAGGCTTATTGACCTAGCATTTTTGGCTCTTCAATACATAATCTTGGACATCCTTACCTATTCTAGACTAAAAGAATTGTCTTTTCAGAAGCACATATGTTTTCTGAATTCCCGAGTGTCCAGCACTCAGACTATCATGACATTCAAAAAGAATTTGGCGCCTAATATCATTATTATTCGGAACACATACTCTACCCTTGTAAAGCAGGCAGCCATCTTCAATAGTATATTTTTTCCACTTGAGTCCTTTATCACCAACCTGTGGTGTGTCGCCATTTCCATGCGACTCCTCAGTGAAAGCCTCTGGATTAGTTGGATCCTTATCTCTAATTGCTTTCCATATTTTAGAGAAATGACGATCAAACTCACATTTCCCCTTTAAGGACTCTAGAAAATCATTCTGAAATTGAGTAAAACTCAATTCATTAACAATTGGCATTCGGCTAAGAGAGTCTATACCACATTGAACTTCCCTTTCCTATATGTCAATTGTATATCAAACTCTTGCATTAACTCAGCCCATCTAGCTTTTCTATCTTTAAGCTTTGGCTGATTACAAATCCACTTAATGCTCTCCTGATGAAAGATGATCTCAAATTTTGCACCATATAAGTAGTGCCTCCACTTTTTTAAAGCATAGACTATAGCATAAAGTTCCTTCTCATATTCCGAGTAGTTCCATTGGGCATTATCTAATTTTTTGCTTTCAAAAGCCACTGGCTAACCCTTTTGTAAAAGTACCGCCCCAACAGCAAAATTACTGGCATCTGTCTCAACCACGAATGGTTCATTGGAATCCACTATTTTCAAGATAAGAGCTGCTGCTATAGCTACTTTGAATTTTTCAAAACCTCTCTTTTGAGATTCATCCCATATGAAGGTGCTTCCCTTCCCCTTAAGTTGGTCCGTCATCGGAATAGTAATCTTAGCATAATCCTAGATGAATCTCCTATAGAATCCTGACAAACCTAAGAATATCTATAATTCTTCTAGATTTGTAGGTTGTGGCCATTCCAATATGGCCCTTACTTTGTCAGGGTCCATACGAACCCCTTCTTGGGATATTATATGTCCCAAGTAATAGACAGCACATGTGGGTGCTATCCTCATGATAGACCTCTACCACAGTGTACTTTTCAGTACCATTAAGCGGCAACACTTGCATCGCATGTACTTGTTTTTGTGGAGGTCTATTTGGGGCTTTAGCTCCCGCTTGTCTATTTTTAGGGCAATTCCAAGCAGCATGGTCTTTGCCCAAACATCTGAAGCACAGATTTTCTTGCGTGGCCCTTTCATAATCCTCTTTCTTCAAGAGAGGATAATTTTGTGTTTGAGGTTTCTTAGGTGGTACCTGAGGAACCTCCTCCTTAAAGTGCCCCTTTCTTTTCAAACTGAGAAATTTGTTAAACTTTGGAACAAAACATGTTTGCTATGAAGTTCCAAATTTGAATTTCCCTGTGGTATCATCGTATATTTGGGCATACTTAATGGCTTCCTCAAAGGTTTTAGGAGAATTTCTTTTCACCTCAACCTTATTCATCAATTCCCTTCAACTTAAGAACTGCCTCCCTATAGTTTGCTATATACTGGACTAGAGTGTTTGTACCCATAGTGCAATTGTCCCAAGCCTCCCACAAATTTTCTAATTCATTTTCCGGTAAAAACTCTTTTAGGAAGGCTTGTTCAAACTCAGTCCAATATCTAGGAATTCTATCGTTTTCCCAAAGACTCATCCACCATTTATAGGCTTTATTTCCAAGGGAAAGACTTGCTTCCACGACTTGATTTTTAGGAGGAGTATTCCCGAGTCGATGGAAGTCTTGCCACTTTTGCAAGAACATATTAATCGCATCTTTATTATGCTCCTTTTCTTCCCCATTGAAAATTGGTGGTTTCAAGTCCTTAAGGATGTTAGAGGTTTCTCTAAGTTGAGAGGTGGACCTTTCAACTTGATTAGGAGAAATCGGTGATTTTTCTGCAATAGTTACCGATTGAGAATCGGCTAACTTAGTTATAGCTTCAGCTAGGGTTTTTAATGTATCACTAATAACTCCTAGCTGTGTTTCTATATTTTGCATTCGAGTTTCAAGTTTAGTGAATTCTGTATACGGAATTCCATAATCACCGGTCTATATCCTCCATTTCCACGTTATCTTTTTGAGTTTCAATTTGTACCTCCTCATGTATTTCCTCTCCAACTATTGCTTTTCCTTTTCTAGCCCTTTCCCGGCCTCCCTAATCATTTCGTCTCTTTCTGGAGTTGTCATTTTAAAAAATGCATACTTTCCAAAAATTATAAAGCAAAAAGCTTTATATCAGAGAGAAAAATGCAATGCCCACTTCCTTGGTATTTGTTCGAGGCATTGGATTTGTCTTTGAAGTCGACACGTCCTCTCACACTTTTAATTCATGATCTGTCTTCCCGATCCCGCTCTCCGTTATACTCTTTGCTTCGAACTTCTCGACCCATTCTTCGATCTTCTTCTTTCACTTTGGCAAGGCTAAGAAGGTTGGAACTAATCAAATACAAAATTTGGATTTTCCAACATCTCCTTAGTGTGGGAAATGAACTTGTCAATAGAAACGTAAAAGGGCCCGTGTTGGCTCAATTTAATTTGAGCCATCCTATTACAACATTTTCAGAAAGAGAATGTGGCCAGCCCATTTCCAGCAGTGGTCAAATTCCCTCATGAAATTTTCGACGACAAAATTACCTAACCCGAAACTTGCTCCTCGAAGGTAAGAGAGAGATTGAGGATATAGGATACATGAGATTGAGGAGGTGATCCCGGACTCTTGGTGGGAGGGATTACGAAGCCCTTGGACCCCCCATTGGTGGTCAGGACTGTTCTCACAGATAGGAGTACCACTCCGGATATGCTTCTTTCGGGAGACTCTTGGCTTCCCCAAGACTTGCTTTTACCGAGTGGGATCGGGAGGATCTCTACAGGTTGAGTCGAAGATGGAGGAGGAGACAAAGGTGGACTTGGACTTAGAGTTGCAGAGGGTCAGAATAGTGGGCCGGCTGGGCAAGGCATGGTACATCGATCCCTCCATAGTCTTATCAACCCCAGAGGGATCAGTATGGCGCTTATGGATTTGGGTGGGCAAACCTTTATCTGACCTTTAGTGGGACCCGGTTGTGGCCAGCCCGCATCAGATACTCTAACCGAGTGAAGGAGGTCTCTTTCTTCTTGTACACTACTCGTATTGGACGCCGTTTACAGCTTGAGGTAGCAGCATGGTCCCCTACGAGGGAATGTCACTGGCTAGAGCAGGATGTCCCGCAGGTCATAGGCCGCTTTTGGCCCTGGACAAGTTTGTGCTCGCAGAAGATCTCTTATTTCTTTCGGATGTTGGCGCATGGGGGTGTGCCCATTGGCCCATGGCTAGAGTAGATGAGGATAGATGGCAGATGCACTACTGCCTTGTCGCACAACAGATATGGCTAGCGTCCTTTTAGGATTTTTGCCAGGATGAGCAGGGATTTCACGTGGGAGATGGTGGCTTACAGGATACATGGGCAAGCAGGTTTCCCAAATTGAGGTTCACAATACAGTTCAACCTCCACGTCCACCATCTCTCCTTGAGGATGGTGTTTGGGAGACTATTTCCAGCATCAATGCCTAGAATGTCTAGGTGGCTCAATACAGCCGGTGATGGGAGGCCAGTTGACTTCTTCGACAGCCACCCTAGTAGCCATTTGGCAGGATATCATCTTCACCCTATGCGCCATTTAGGAGTGCAGTACTCCAAGCTCGAGAGCGACTATCGAGAGACAGGAGCGCTTCCGCCAGATATGGCCGGTAGGCATATTCTACACCCATTTCGCAAGGGGTATTCGCTGGGCTTATAGACCACCATGATGGTTGCTAGCTCCTGTGTCCAAATCTCAAAAAAAAAAACCCGAAACTTGCAAGCGCCTCGCGAGCCTCCACGTGGGGTAATGGGCCGTGGTCGGGCCAGGCAAATGGTTCCAAGGCGGCACTTGTCGGTCTAAGAGGTCCATTGTCGGGCCAGGCAAATGGTTCCAAGGCGGCACTTGCCGGTCTAAGAGGTCCATTCCCCAATACGTAATGGATTCATTCTACTATTGCTTAGCTTCTTGCTTAAGAACTGCCGTATGGATTTCAGTTTGATGCTCCTCGTCGGAGCAGAGACATGCGAATCACATTCTGTAAAGAAAAAGTCGAATTCTTGGGAGCATTTTCGGACGAGCATTCTCGATTCATTACCCACAGACATGGTTTCCGGAATATTATGACAAACCTGATGGAAGAGATCCTATGCGAGCAAGCTATTCCTGGGTCGGCACATCCAAAAAGACGCATGCCGGCACCAGTGAGTGGACAGCAACGAAGGACCCTTCGAAGGACAGAGACATTTGCCAACGATGCTGTAGCTGGAAACCCAAATGTGGGAGTCGGGTTGAAGCAGCTGCCTGGGGCACTTGCAAATTGTGCTACCTTGGCGGCCCAATTGAGGGGCTACGGAAAAACCAATGCCCTACGCGATGGTAAGCTATTACATGCGTTCATTAGCTGCAATGGATATGATGGAAACACTTTTCTTGGAAATTGTCTTATCGATATGTATGGCAACTGTGGGAAGATAAAGGAGGCAGCAGCTGTGTTTGACGCATTGCCTAAGCCCAATCTGTATTCTTGGAATATTTTGATTAAAGCGTATGCCCAAAATGGGAGATTGGATCATGCAAGCAGTTTGTTTGACAGAATGCCTCATCGAGATGTTGTCTCTTGGAACGCCATGATTGCAGCATATGCCAAGAATGGGCATGGAGAAGAGGCTCTGGTGTTTTTCCGGCGGATGCAGCGTGAAGGCTTCAAGCCAGTCAAGGTCACCTTTGTCTGTGCTCTTGATGCATGTACCAGCCTAACAGCCCTGGAAGAGGGACAGGAGATTCATGGCATCATTCTCAACACACAATGTGAGGGAGATCTAGAGGTGGGGAATGCCCTTATCAACATGTATGCCAAGTGTGGTAGTTTGAGCAACGCAAGACGTGTATTTGGCAAAATGGCTTACAAGGATGTAGTGTCTTGGAATGCCATGATTGCAGCATTTGCCCAGAATGGCAGTTTAGATGATGCCACGTACACATTTGGCCAAATGCCTCATCGGAATGTCATTTCTTGGAACTCCATGATTGCAGCGTTCGTCCAATATGGACGTGGCAAGGAGGCACTGGATCTTTTTTATGAGATGCAGCTCGGTACCGTAATACCAGACAGGATCACGTTTGTCTGTGCACTTGATGCTTGTGCCAGCCTGGCAGCCCTTGAAGAGGGGCATTACATTCATGCTACTATCATGGGCATTCGATTTGAGCATAATGTCATGGTAGGGACTGCACTCATCAATATGTATGCCAAGTGTGCAAGTCTCTGTGATGCGCAGAGTGTGTTCACCAGAGTCCCTTATCGAGATACTGTTGCTTGGAATGCCATAATTGCAGCATATGCCCAGAATGGGCAAGATCAGGACGCTCTGGATCTGTTTCCTCAGATGCTGCTTGAAGGCATCAAGCCAAACGCAGTCACCTTCATCTGTATTCTTACTGCTTGTAGCCATACAGGACAGGTTGCAAAAGCCAGGCAATTATTTACATCTATGAGTAAAGACCATGGTGTAGCGCCTACTGGGGACCATTGCGTATGCATGGTGGATATTCTTGGTCGTGCAGGACACCTAGATGAGGCAGAGAACTTGATTATCAGTATGGCATCTGATAGAATTGCTCTTGCATGGTTGTGCTTGCTTTGTGCTTGCAGGATTCATGGTGATTTGGAACGGGGGGTGCGTGCTGCAAAGCTCTGTTTCAAATTAGATTCAAAAAATTGTGCGCCATATGTAATGCTATCAAATGTTTATGCTGCAGCTGGCAGGTGGAATGATGTAGCAAGTGTGAGAGAGGCTCTCAAGGAAATTAGTTTAAAGCAGCAGTCTGTGCATGCTTGTATTAAAATGAACATGAAGGTGCATGAATTTATCACTGCGGTTGGGGTCCATCCTCAGAGTGAGGTACATGCTGAACTGCAGATGTTTTCCAGACAGATGGAGGATGGTGGATATTTACCTGCCACAATGGCACTGCTGCATGTTGAAAAGGACGAGAGCTGAAGATAAGATATGCTTTCATGCTAAACAATTGGTCATTGGGTTCGGAATCATTTCCACATGCCCTGAATGTAGACTCCACCTGTGGGTGTGTTTGGAATGCCACACTGCCATTTAGCTCATCTAGAGGGGATGTTAATTGTTATCATCACTTTGAATTTCGAATGTGTTCCTGCAAGGATTAGTGGTGAGATCTGTGCTTACAACTTTCCACCTTTAACAAGAAGCAAGAAACAAGGTGCATGGAATATCACCAGGGTTGGATATATATCCTCCATCTATCTGGATAACCTCTACAATTTGAGCATGTATTTACTCACTTTGAGGATGGAGGCCAGCCTTCCTAATAAATTCATGCACCTTCTTGTCTGAAGTGCACTTCCACGGTGCTCAGAAATGATACCAAACAAGCAACAGTGACGTCAGAGAATAAGATCCATCAGACATTAGGCTGAGTGGAGGGGGATCATGGTGATGATGATTGCTTTAATGTCCGTGAAGGCTGCATAGGCCCTATGGGACCATAACAAAAGCCAATACATGCACTTTCTTGTGCACTATAGACCAATGGCAGTGTGACAATTCAAACACACCCACAGATTCTTGGTTTCTGAAGTGCCCTTCCACGGGGCGCAGAAATGATACCAAACAAGCAGTGACGATGTCAGAGAATAAGATCCATCAGACAATAGGCTGAGCGGAGGGGGAGACATGATGATGATGCTGATTGTTTTAACATCCGTGAAGGCTGCATATGGCCTATGGGACCATAACAAAAGCCAATACATCTATGATAGATCATATGACGAATTACATATGGTGATAAACATGCTGCATGTCTAGTGATTCAGCAAATGACATCTTGTCTCCATAACCTTTGCAATGTCTGCTCCCATAGCTAAGGTATGGACACGTTTGGAGAGGATCCCATGACACTAACAAATGTCTCCTCAAGAAGGCCTCTACAACTTGTTAGTCTTCTATGAAAGACACCCATAATGCTTCAGCACTCCATCGTTTGAACCAACGCTTGTGTATTGCATCCAACCCGAGACTAGAATCTTACTCTTGTTATTTTTTTGTAACTTCGAACTTGCTTCCCATGATGGCTATGTTCTCTTGAGAATTTTCGCTAACATAATCTTTGTTTTGTCTATGTTTATTTGCAGCCAACTATATTCGCATAAGATATCCAACACATGTATCAATTTTTTAGCATCTTCTTGTTTTTTTGTGGGATAGGACAATGTCATGTGCATACAATAGTAAGAGAATGGCATGCACCAACTTGAGGTCCCATTTGCCTCTTGGTCTGTATAATTTGTAACTGATTCCTCCAGCTCATCATGCAAAGCGAAACAATGTGGATGAGGGTGGGCAACCTTGCTTTACTCCAATATTATTCTAAAAGGTCTCATATAAGTGCCCTCTCTGTTGGAGCTCAACATCCCCTGATGTCACCTTAGAGAGAGAGGCCCAATGTGAGGATGGGGCAGATGAGAGACGGCCGTGTTGTGGGTGTGCCTGCCCCTCTTGTGAGGCATAGGTAGAGTAGGGTTTGGGATATGTTCATGCCGGAGGGCGTGCTGGCCATGTGGAGGCTGTTCAGGGCCTTCCTGAAGCCTGCTTTGTTGCTGCGTGGCAGCCCCTATTGAGGCGCCTAGGGAGTCGGCTGGTGCAGATCCTTTATGAGCAGGAGGGCAGAGGGCGGTTGGCTGGTGCTGCTCCCTGTGGAGGGCTAGGGGCAGTCGGCTGGCAGGGCCACACTTTAGGGCCTTGCACAGCCCTTTATAGGAGGCTGTTGGGTCGGCCCTGTAGGCTGCTGATCGGCCCAGCCCCTTTCTGGCCGACTAGGAGGCTGGGGGGCTATTTATAGGCCCCCCCACTTGAGCATATTGTAGGGCCTGGCAGAGGAGTAGAGCCAGCCCAGTCTTGCATCATGTGGAACAGTTCAGTCCACCACAGATTGTGCCTGGCAGAGGTGCAGAGCCAGCCCACAGCATCACTTGAGGAGCTGGGTAGTGGAGCAGTTCATCCACTCCCTCGTGCTCCCGTTGTTGTTGAGCTGTGCGTTCTGAGCTCTTGAGCAGCCCGCTGTTTTCAAGGTTTTCCCCCAGTTGTAGCAGGGTTTACTCCAGGGATCACTTGCAGTTCTCTTGTGCCTCTCTCTCTCCTTTCTCTCCTCCTTAGTGTGCGTGTGTGAGGTGTGTATCTCTCTCTCTCTCTTCCGTTCATTTCCACTGCACTTCTCACATGATATCAGAGCCACGGTTGGCTTGAGACTTGAGGGGCAGAGGGAGTGTTGGACCAACACACACAGGAGGATTAGGGTGCTGTTCGGAGGTGTGTTTGAGGAGGAGCGTGTTCGAGGAGGGGTGACCAGCAAAGGGGTGACTTTGAAGGATGTTGTCAGATCAGAGAGGAGGTGTTTCCAAGGGACGGAAAGCGAGGCGTGAAGATACACTGGGCTGTCAGCCCCTTTATCCTCTTCTTCCGCCTTGTTCCCTTCTATCCCATCCATCTTCTCTTTCAGTTCATCGTCCTCTTCACTCCAACATGGCGACTTTGTCCGAGATGGCAGAGAACAAGACTAGAATTCTAGTGTTGCCCACGTTCCCGGTTGACTGGCAGTTGGATGGGCTCAATTACGGCATTTGGTGGGTGATGATGGAATCTGTGTTACAGTCATACGACATGGTAGATTTCATCTTGATAGGTGTTGCCCGACTAGATCCCTTGGTGAAGGACCTTGGCATCTGGGTGCGGAAGGAGGCCGAGAACTTCTCTCAGCTCTAGGACCATGTTAATGCCAAGGTAAGATCATTTATCTTTCTTTAATTGTACTCCTCAGGTGATTAATCACGTGAAGCACATGACAGTGCCCATGTATAACTGAACCTCCGATCAGGTGCAGCAAGGAAGGAGTCATTTATCAAGGCAGGCTTTCAGGCAGGACCTCGAGCCACGAGGAGTGGTTCCCACTGACTCAGGTGGCAGTATGTTACCAGTTTGTATTTTGTTTGGACGTTATGACCTGGCGATCCAGAGGGGGTCTCCTAGTGCTTTGCTGCAGCTATTGTCTGATGCTGCTAGAGATCATTGCCAGTGCGGGAACCCAGACATAGTTGATAGTTCCTTCTGAGCTGTTATATGCCCGTTTGAAGCATTGAAGTTCATTGATCTAGCGACATTGTACCAGTTAGGACTTGAGAGGGGGCTTCAGAGGGGGCTATCTACCTTTATGATACAGGTGCCCATGCAGGGAAGAAGACCTTGCACCGGAGGTAGTATCAGTTGGATTATTTTTCCAAGATCCTCTGGTGGAGTGATGTACCTGTAGTTGGATTGTTGTACCAGATGACTCAATGTACATTACCAGACCAGAGGAGTGAACCTACACCCTGTGGCCTGGGAGCAACAATTCCAGGTTTCCAATGATCGCGCTGAGGATTTCGTGCCACGAGGGGGCTTCTTCGATAGTATTTGTGGCGGTCTTCAACAGTGGAGCATCACACGATGGATTCTTCCAATTGTTGCAGCGGTACACCTAGCTTCCTGGCGTCTCTGTTCCATCCAAGAGCTGAGAGGGGGTGTTGGAGGTCAACATTTCCTGATGTCACCTTAGAGAGAGAGGGCCTTGCTTGTGGGTGTGCCTACCCAGTGTGAGGATAGGGTAGATGAGACAGGGCCTGTATTGTGGGTGTGCCTGCCCCTCTTGTGAGGCATAGGTAGAGTAGGGTTTGGCAGGATGTTCATGCGCAAGGGCGTGCTGGCCATGTTGAGGCCTGCTTTGTTGCTGCGTGGCAGCCCCTATTGAGGTGCCTAGGGAATCGGTTGGTGCAGGTCCTTTATGAGCAGGAGGGCAGAGGCGGTTGGCTGGTGTAGCTCCCTATGGAGGGCTAGGGGCAGTTGGCCCTAGGGCCCTGCTTGTCGGCTCGCAGGGCCACACTTTAGGGCCTTGTACAGCCCTTTATAGGAGGCTGTTGGGTCGGCCCTGTAGGCTGCTGGTCGGCCCACCTTGCTGACCGACTAGGGGGGTGGAGGGCTATTTATAGGTCCCCCCCACTTGAGTGTTCCTTCACACATGGCAGGGCCTGGCAGAGGAGTAGAGCCAGCCCAGTCTTGCATCTTGTGGAGCAGTTCAGTCCACCACAGAGTGTGCTTGGCAGAGGTGCAGAGCCAGCCCACAGCATCACTTGAGGAGCAGGGTAGTGGATCAGTTCTTCCACTCCCTCGTGCTCCCGTTCTTCTGGTTGTTGAGCTGTATGTTCCAAGCTCTCAAGAAGCCCGTTGTTTTCGAGGTTTTCCCCCAGTTGTAGCAGGGTTTTCTCCAGAGATCACTCACAGTTCTCCTTGTGTCTTTCTCTCTGCGTTCTCTCCTCCTCAGTGTGTGCGTGTGAGGCGTGCTGTGTGTGTCTTCGGTTCATTTCTGCTGCGCTTCTCACACTCTCATCCTAGCACGACACTGAACATGCTCATAAAGATTTACAACTGCTTGCATGTAGTCTTTGGTACTCCAATGTTTTGCATTCGTTGCCAGAGACTTAAGTCTTGGGATGGTATCAAAAGGCATTGTTGTGGCTGTCCAAATAATGCATATTGTCCTAGGATTCTCTATCCCATCCCATTTCCTTGGCATCTAGCTCTGTATGCCAAAGGAAAAGCTCATCTCGATTTCCCCAATTCGAACTTTGCCAAGCCTTCCATTCATGTCCCCCAAAACCATTTACATAACCTTCCACATGATAGTTGCAATATCTATCTCAAGGTCTCTTAAAGGGTCACCATTTGTGCGTGTAGAAAACAAAGTTATTATGTAGCATCCAACCATGAAGAGAGATGCAGGTCTGTGTAATGTAATACGCATCCATATGTGGGAGCTTTCGTGCAATGCGTCATTGTATTTGCATCATCTCCCTTTTTATTCTCTTGCTTTCTTTTTCTCCTTACTCTCCCACCAGGCTCGACTACCTTGGCCCCGAGCTGATGCTCTCGGAGATACAGTTTTGAATACTCCACGACGGACGGACGGAAGGAAAATTCAGGCTTCTACTGCTTTTGTTTTTCCTAAATATCTTGCCAAGCTTGACTACTTTGGCCCCGATCTGAATTAGTTGATGTGCTCCCTTCCTCGCAATGCCCATCATCTCTCTCTCTCTCTCAGCCTCGCCTATAGCTTCCTCACCATCTCTCTCTCTTAGCCTTGCCTCTCCTTCCTCTCTTCACTCATCCTCTCCCCAGCCTCTCCTTCCTCACCGTCTCTCAACCTCGCCTTCCTCAGCTCTACAACTATCTCTCAACCTCTCTCTCACCCTCGCTTAGCCTCTCTCCTCCCTCAACTCTCCCTCTCAGCCTCGTTCAATCTCAACTCACATTCAACTCTGTCCTCCGCCCATCCTTTCCCACCGTATGTCAACCTCTCCCCTCCACTCAACCATCCCTCTCTTTCCCCCTATGTTTCTTTCTCCTCCGTTCTTCATCACTTGAAGGAGGCACTCAGCGTGTGGAGTAATCGAGGCGCCTCCCTCAACCCCTCTCTCTGCCCCCCCTTACAAGTCTCCCTCCCTCTTCCTCCCCCATATATTTTTCGTTGAGGCGGCAAACATCAAACTTCTAGACTTCCACGCTTTTCGAACGTTCTAGCTTAATTTATTGAATTGTTCACTAATTGCCTTAGGTTAATCTGGCATTCCACTCCAACCGTGTAGAACTAATTAATTAATAGCTTGTTTTCATCAACTCGGGGGCCTTATTCTTGACCGTCATTTTGTTGAGGGCTCTATAATCCACACACATACGATAGGAGCCATCTTTCTTTTGGACTAAGACCATGGGTGAACAGAAGGGTGAGGAACTGGGTCTAATGAGTCGTTTAGAAAGAAGGATCATGTACCTGTGCCATGATTTCTTTTGGTCTGTAATGCACTTACACGATAAGGTGGCTGATTTGGAGGCTCACTTCGTAGAATGAGCTCTTTGACATGTGTTAGATATGCTCAATGCTCCACCCTCCTGGTAACCACCAATGGTCCAAGGTGCTCAAGTTGTAAGGCCATCATATGAGGAGAAGCCATGTGTGAGCCTGGGACACTGGATGGATCCTGACTTACATGTCAGATGAGGTATATCAATGAGACCGTTGATGGTAGAAAGGTGATTGTGTGGGAGCCCCTTATTCTTGTTGGGGCCTGGGGGCCATCTAGCCCCCAGTTGTGGAGGGTCCTAGGGGGCCAGCAGTCCCCCTGGTGGGGATTCGGGGACGCGAGCCCCCGAGGCGACGGTATAAGAAATATTCTTTGAATATTCCATGGACGACTGGTCGGCTCCACCGACTAGGTTGACTGGTCGACTCCACCGACTACGTTGATCTGACTACTGCCCTCATAGCTATAAAGAGGCGACCTCCCTAGTCCATTGTATTAGATCAGATCAAATCTTCCAGCTAGTAGCTCTTCACCTAGTATCCGTCTAGATCGCCATCTAAGCTCCACTGTGGGAGCGCACGGGTGGACGGAGCCATCATCTGTACTACATCAATATTGAAGGAAAAGTTTGTTTCTCTCCAGTATGTTGTATACTCTCTATTCTTTGTTCAGTATCTATTTCGTTGCGCCGTGTAATTTAGCATGGTATAAGAGCCCAGGTGGCTCTAAGGATTGAAGAATAGAAGAGAGGCGAGAGTTTCATCAGCATACGGAGTGATGGCAATAGGAAGCGGCTCGAGTTCAGCAGTTGCTGCTGCACCAACAATCTAGGTGTCGAGGATTCGGCCACCAGCCTTCACTAAAGGCAAGCTAGATGGTATGAACTACTCTATGGAAGTTTAAAATTACTGCTATTCTGGATTCATATAAGCTTCTGGAGACAGTACTAGGGACTGTTGACCCAGAACCACAAGAAACCCCCGACCCAGCAAATCCGGGGAGTACGATACCTCCTAATGCCGACCTTCTACGAGCTTGGAAACGTAGGAACGCAGATGCTCTGTGTGCCTTGGTTACAAGTACTATTGATAGTGTTTTGACCTTGATTCACCATACATCTAAGGCAACTATGGCCTGGAACATATTGAAGAGTGAGTATGAGACGCAGAATCAGATAAGGATCCAGAACCCTGAGAATCAGCTCGCAGCTGAGAAGTTTAATGAAGGAGAGACAGCAGAGGTGTTCATAACCTGAATGAAAAATTTGCGTGACCAGATGGCTGGTGTTGGGATACAAAAGACTAGCGAAGAGCTAGCTTGGCGGTGTCTCCGGATATGTCCACCAAGGTTTGATGGACTGGTAACAGCGCTTAACACTCAGGTGAGACCCCAACTATTGTCATTTGAGGAGTTCTGTGCTTTACTTGTGGAGGAAAAATTGAGGCTTAAAGCTCAAGATGGAGGCGGCAATGGGGATGTTGCTTTCTCTGCCACTGCGAAAGGCAAAGGTGGTTTCTCCACCAAAGGTGAGTCCTCTACTAGTGGTGACAAAAAGAAGAAGGGCGGCAAGAAGAAGTTTCAAGGAGAATGCTACTGCAAGAAGAAGGGCCATATGATTGCAAATTTCCGGGTCAAGAAAGCAGATGAAAAGAATGGTATAGTGAAGAAGACAGATAAGGGGAAAGTGACAGCTAACATAGCGGAAGCAGAGTTGGATCTATTTCTGGCCATTGAGGAAGAGTATTCCTCAGTTCAAGAAGATTCAACCATTGATTCATGGGTGTTGGATAGTGGTGCCTCCCGTCACATAACTTGCAAGAAGGGTCTATATTGTTTCATGCAGCCTCTACAGGAACCCATCACCGTGACGGTTGGTAATAACGCAAAATGCCCTGTTGAGGGTACAGGTACGGTTTTATGTGTTTCTGTAAATGGAGATGTTAAGAAACTATCTAATGTGGTGTATGTTCCACAAATCAAGAGAAATTTGCTATCAGTTGCTTCCATAACTGACCTTGACCATGAGGTGAGGTTCAACAAGACAGGAGCAAAAATTCTAGATAGTGCAGGCAATCTTGTTGGCACAGGAGTAAGGAGGAACAACCTGTATGAGCTAAGTGCTCTTACAGCCACCGCTGGAGTGGGAACGAGTAGACTTTGGCATGAAAGATTCAGCCACATCGGATTTGCAATGCTGAAGGAGATGCAGAAGCAAGGTATGGTTGCTCACTTACCTGCAGTCGCAGAAATCAAAGAACCATGTGAAGCTTGCATGATGGGCAAGCAACAGAGAAAGGCATTCCCACAAGAAAGCAAGAATAAAGCAAGAATAGAGCAAACGCTCCTCTAGAGTTGGTGCACGTTGACTTGTGCGGTAAGATGCCTACATAGGCCTTAGGGGGATCTTCCTATTTTTTATTGATTGTTGACGACTATAGTAGGAAGATGTGGGTGTACTTTATTCGCAAAAAGGCTCAAGATTTTGGTAAATTTAAAGAATGGCTACAGCTTGTTGAAAATGAAACAGGGAGAAAAGTGAAGAATATTGGCACCAAGTGGGTTTGGAAGGTAAAGTACAAGGCCGATGGGACTTTGGAAAAGTACAAAGCCAGATTGGTTACACAAGGATTTTCGCAGGTTGAAGGGTTTGATTTTCAGGAATCTTTCGCTCCGACTGCCAGAATGACCACTATTCGCATAATACTATTAGTGGCTACTCATAAAAAGTAGCCAGTTTATCAAATGGATGTGAAATCAGCATTCTTGAATGGTGACCTCAAGGAGGAGGTGTACGTGGCTCAGCCACCTGGGTTTGAGGCCCCCCATTCTGAGAACAAGGTATGTAAGGTGAAGAAGGCTCTGTACGACGGGCTGAAACAGGCCCCAAGAGCATGGTACCAATGGATAGACAAATTCTTTCATAAATTAAACTTCAAAAGATGTGCCTCAGATGCTAACTTGTATGTGCACAGGAAAGGTGGAAAATCTGCTATTATTGTTCTATATGTGGATGATCTCCTTATTACAGGTGACTATGAAGACATGATCTAGCAGACTAGAAAGGCGTTGAGCACAGAGTTTGAGATGATAGACTTAGGCTTGATGCACTATTGTTTGGGGATTGAAGTCTCTGGCAAGAGCCAGGCAAGATCTTCATCTCTCAGCAAAAATATGCAAGGGAGATCTTGAAGGCATTTGGTATGTCTGAGTGCAAGGAGATAGCTACACCTATGGAGGTAAATGCAAGGTTGTCTATGGAGGATGCCTCACCACCAGCAGACATCGGGAGGTATAGGAAGTTGGTTGGCAGTCTCATCTATTTATGCAACACCAGAGCGGACATCAGATTTGCTGTTGGCGTTTTGAGCAGGTTCTCCAATAAGCCCCACGAGAATCATTGATATGCAGGGATGTAGGTGCTTAGGTATGTGAAGGGCACTCTTGATTATGGCATCACCTATGGTACAGGCACTTCCTCAACTGGTCATTGTGACTCAAATTGGGATGGAGATGTTGATTCCAGGAAATCAGTTTCTGGATATAGTTTCTCTTTAGGTCCGTGTATCTTCTCTTGGATCAGTAAGAAACTACCAACAGTGGCATTGTCTTCTACCGAAGCTGAGTACAAGAGGCAGCATGTTTTGCTGCATGTGAAGCAGTCTGGCTGAGGAGGATCTTTTGGCACATGGGAGTGCAAGAGGATGAGGCAACTGTGCTAAGGTGCGACAATCAAAGTTGCATGGCTATTGCTTAAAATCCAATGTTTCATGTGCGCACAAAACATATAGAGATTCAGTATCACTATGTGTGTGATTTGATCAAGGACAGGATAGTGGAATTGGTCTACTGTCAAACAGAGCAAAATGGAGCAGATATATTCACCAAGGCACTCGGAAAGGATTAGCTTCAGGGTCATCTACAAAGACTCGGCATTGGGTCGAGAAGGTAGTTCGACATTGAGGGGGGGTGTTAGATATGCTCAATGCCCCACCCTCCTGCTTACCACCAGTGGTCCAAGGTGCTCAAGTTGTAAGGCCCCCATATGAGGAGAAGCCATCTGTGAGCCCGGGACACTAGATGGATCCTGACTTGCATGTCAGATTAGGTTTATCAATGAGACCATTGATGGTAGAAAGGTGATTCTGTGGGAGTCCCTTATTCTTGTTGGGGCCTGGGGGCCATCTGGCCCCCAGATGTGGGGGGTCCCAGGGGGGCTAGCAGCCCCCCTGGTGGGGGTTAGGGGGCGGGAGTCCCCGAGGTGACGGTATAAGAAATATTCCTTGAATATTCCATGGTTGACTGGTCGGCTCCACCGACTAGGTTGACTGGTCAACTCCACTGACTACGTTGATCCGACAACCGCCCTCATAGCTATAAAGAGGTGACCTCCCCAGTCCATTGTATCAGATTAGTTCAGATCAGATCAGATCTTCCAGCTAGTAGCTCTTCACCTAGTATCTGTCTAGATCGCCATTTAAGCTCCACTGTGGGAGCACACAGGTGGACGGAGCCATCATCTGTACTACATCAGTATTGAAGGAAAATTTTGTTCCTCTCCAGTTTGCTGTGTACTCTCTATTCTTTGTTCAGTTTCTATTCCGTTGTGCCATGTAATTTAACAACATGATCTTCCTTTGTCGCTTACGAGGAAGCTCTCTTGGAAGAGAATCTAAGATATGATCTCTAAAAGAATCAAGAACCTAGAAATTTCTCTCAACTCTCTCTCTCCACCCCTTCCCTCAAGTCTCCCTCCCTCTTTCCCATATATTTTTTGCTGAGATGGCAAACAGGAAACTTCTAGACTTCCACGCTTATCAAACCTTCCTGCTTAATTTATTGAATTGTTCACCAATTGCCTTAGCTTAATCTGGCATTCCACCTCCGGCCGTGTAATACTAATTAATTAATAGCTTGTTTTCATCAACTGGGGGGCCCTATTCTTGACCGTCATTTTGTTGAGGGCTCTATAATCCACACACATATGATAGGAGCCATCTTTCTTTTGGACTAAGAGCATGGGTGAACAGAAGGGTGAGGAACTAGGTCTGATGAGTCATTTTTGGTCTATAATGTGCTCACACAATAAGGTGGCTAATTCGGAGGCTCACTTCGTAGAATGAGCTCTATGGCATGATCTTCCTTTGTCGCTTAGGAGGAAGCTCTCCTGGAAGAGAATCTAAGATATGATCTTTGAAAGAATCAAGAACCTAGAAATTTTCTTTTTAAATTGGATTCACTTCTACTTGAGGTTCTCTCTCTCTCTCTCTCTCTCTCTCTCTCTCTCTCTCTCTCTCTCTCTCTCTCTCTCTCTCTACGAAAACAAAGTATGCATAAAAATGTGATTTTGTTGATCTAGCAATGGAAATATTAGATAAAACTAGGATTGTCTCGCCTCTTCCTTTGGCCAAAATCTTGTGCTCCTTTTTTTTGTGCATGAAACGGAGAGTTCTTGCCTTGATGTCAAGATTTACTTCCGTTAAGTGGAAGCACGGCATACCCAAAATGACATCATGATGTTTAAAGGGTGAAACATAGAACTCATCATGGTCCACACAATCGTAGATATGAATTATGAGCTTTCAAATCAATGGAGTGACTTTAATTGGATTTCCGTCAAAAACATGTTCCGCATCTAGAGCTGATCCCGACTCTTCACTCTTGATTCCTAGTCTCAAAGCTAGGTCTTTTGAGAGGAAATAATCTGTAGCTCCTGCATCGAATAAGGTCAAAGTATTCTAGTCTCTTATTTTACACTGGGAGAGATAAAAGCTCTCAAGATTTTGGATCAGTGTGGCTCTTCCCAACATATTAGGGAATCCTCCCACCACCTTAAGGCTTTGATGTTTCTTTTGGTGTTTTCTGCTCTCTCAAACTCACAGGCTTTTGGCTGGGCAGCCAAATGCCATTTTTTTTCACAATAGAAACACTTTCCCTCCTTTCGGAAGTCCTCTAGGTACTCTGGTGAAAACTTTGACTTTCCTTTATAGGATTTCAATCTACCCCTTGGCCTCTGAAACTAGGGCTTCCTTTGTCCCTGAACCATCAGGGTCATGCTCCTTTTGGAGGTGCCTCCATCTTTGCCTTTTGAGGCAGCCATCACTTGTAGTAAATCTTTCTTCATTTCTTCAACCATTAGGGCTGAGTGCATTGGATCTCACAGTTTTGTCTTGCATTCATGTTCACTTGGGTACAAATATTTGGATGCGGACTAGCCCGGTACCTCTGCATCTTTGACTTTTTTGAAGTTTCCTTGAAGGGAGTAATCTCAAGCTACACTAAGAAGAACTTCTGATAGAAAGTCTCGACAGTATTCGTGGCTATCATGGATACACTCTCCCAAGTTGTATGAACATCGTTATAAAAATTATTTGGCAAGAATTGCTCCAAAAATTATTTCTTGAAACTTTTAGACTTCTTGGGTGCTTCATCTGCCATTAGAAGAGCTCCCCACCATGGTCTAGTATTACTTGTAAGATGGAGACTTACAATCTTCAATTTTGATTTCTCGTGATAGTGTCCTATCTAGAAAGCTATGTCGAACTGTCGGATAAAGTCCAAATCTTTCTCACTTGCCCCATACTTTCCATCAAAAGTATGAAATTTGAAAGACTTGCCTCCTCCTTTGAATTCCTTTCGTCTTGTTTTGGTCTTTCTCCTTTTTCTCCCATGAGAAGAATGCTCTCAGGATGAAGAGAAGGAGGAGGAAGAAGAAGAAGAAGAACTGGAAGAAGATGAATTGGAGTTGAGAGATGTTTCAAACTCTATTCCATGGGAGTAGCTGCAATCTTTCAATCTACCATATGAAACTTCTTTAGGAGATTGTCAACATATTTGAGCTGACTCATAACGGTGTTGTCTGAATCTCTCCAAAACTCAATTCCAAGATAATAGTGCAGAATTCCAAGATCTTTCATGTCGAACTCTGCAGATAATTCTTGTTTCAAATTTTTTATGAAGCTATCCTTGCTTCCGGTCACAATCAGATCATCTGCGTACAAAAGTGCAATAGCAATGTCTTCCCCTTCAACTTTGTAGTAGAGAGTATGATCTGCATTGGATTTCATGTATCCTAGGTCAGCAAAATACTTGTCAATTCTGATGTACCAACTTTTGGGTGCTTGCTCTAAGCCATAGAGACTCTTCTTGAGATGGCAAACCTGATTCTCCTTTCCTAGTTCAACATAACCTATTGGTTGTTGCATGTAGACTTTCTCATCTAAGTAACCATTGAGAAATGCATTCTTGACATTGAGCTGGTACACATTCCATCTACTGAGTGTCACTAGTGATATCAAGAACCATATGGAATCCATCTTTACTACTAGAGCATAAGTCTCATCATAGCGTTAACCATATTGCTGTGCAAATCCTTTTGCAACTAGTCTGGCTTTGTATCTTTGAATGCTTCCATCTGGATTGTACTTCACTTTGTATACCCATTTGTTTGCTATGGCCTTATTTCTTTGTGGAAGGTCACATAATTCCCAAATTTTATTCTTTTACAAAGCATCCATTTCTTCATTCATAGCAGTTTGCCATTCTGGCTTGTCAACTGCATCGTCGAAGTACATTGGCTCTTCTATAGCCATGATGGTAGTCATAAGAGCATAGTTGGTGGTTTCAACTTGAATTGCTTTGCCTTTCTGAGCATATGTCAATTTGGCTAGAGGTTTGCTTTCCCTAGTAGACCGTCTGAGTTACTGTGGTTCTTCTCGGGGTGTTTCTGGTAATTCTTGCTCTTCTTCATCAACCTTTTCTGTAGATGATTGTGAAATCAGTGCGTCTATCTCGTGTATTTGAGGTTTTCCATTCTGATTCCTCGTCAAAGATTACATCTCTAGAGATAATGACCTTTCGGTTGATGGGATCATATAACTTGTATGCTTTGCTTTCTTCACTGTAGCCAACCATGATGCATTTTCGTGACTTTGCATCCAATTTTCTATGATAGTCATCATGTATGTAGGCATATGCTATGCAACCAAATATGCGGAGATGCCCAATCGTGGCTTGTGTCCAATGAATGCTTCATAAGGTGTCATACCCTAAATCGATTCGTCAGAAGTCGATAAATCAAATAGTTTGTAGTGGCTATTGCTTTTGCCCAATACTGATTCGGAAGATGTTTCTCACTAAGCATTGCTCTAGCACTATCTGCTTAAGTGCCATTCTTCCTTTCAGCTCTTGCATTCTGTTGAGGAGTAGCTGCACAAGTGAATTGTTTCGAATGCCGTGACTTCTGCAAAAGTTCATGAATGCTAAAGACATATATTCACCTCCTGTATTAGATCTCATGACTTTGATCTTTCTGTCTATCTCGTTTTCTACCATGGCTTTGAATTCTTAAAATCTGGAAAACACTTCAGATTTCTCTTTCAAAAAGTAGACCCAACAATATTTGTTGTAATTGTCAAGATGAAAGTCAAGTAGTAAAGTGAACCATTGATGCTGCGGGTCTGGGCATAACCTCATACATCTATATGTATCAAATCAAGAATTCCTCTAGCTTGAAAGGTGCTTCTGCCAAAGTTGGTTCGCTTATGTTTGTCGAAGCAGCATGCTTCACAAACTTTTTCAAGAAACTGTAGCTTAGGAATCCCAATTGCCATATTCTGATTCCTGAGATCTATCAAGCTCTTGAAATTGACATGTCCTTATCTCTTGTGCCATTTTGCAAATAGTGGCATCTATTGTGGTTGAGTTGACATGCAAGCAAATTTGATACTGTAGCTAGCATTCTGAGTAAGCGTCCTTCCTTGACTCCTTTTCCTACTAGCTGAAATCCTTTGGATTTGTCTCTGATGGTGCATTCATCTCCGTCGAAGGTGACTCGGTAGTTGTGTTCCGTCATTTGACCTATTGAGGACAAGAGGTTCTTGCTGAGCTTCGGAACATAGGGTACATCTTTCACCAATCCTTTCGTACCAGCAAAATTGTTCATAGGGATAATGCATGTTTCTTGAACTGGATTCGGTGTATTATCTGACATGTAGATGAAATTTTTCAGACCTGCTAATGGTTTCATCTCTGTGAACCATTCCTGATGATTTGTCATATGAGATGATGTACCGTTGTCAATGTACCAAGGATCTTGATCTGCTTGGTCGACTTGATAACTGAAATCTTCTTTTGAATTGTAATCAGTGTCTAAATACACTGTCTAAATACACTGTATCAGTATTCTACATTTCCTCATTTTCAAGGAACATATTCCCATGTTCATTTGCATAATGACTGTAACTAGAATGTCCACCACGATGATTTCCTCTTCCGTGGAAATTCCCTCGATTGCCGCTGGACTGACTGCCTTGATCGTATTGCTTCTTGCGGCAATCTCTTTCATGGTATCCAAACTTATGACAGTAGTTGCACTGAATGTTTGACACATTGGTGGAAGCATTCCCTCGTCCTTGGAATCTTCCTCAATTGAAATGATTTTCTCTTTGTTGATTCTGATGTTGCTGAGGATGATGCTGATGCTGATTCTGACTTTGCTGATGACTTTGTTGTTAATGATGACCACTTCTCTGGAATGATCTGCCTCTGCCTTTGCTTCTGTCTGAAGCTGTGAATGCTCGATCCTTGGAATGACCTTTGCGTGCATGAATGGCCTGAGTCCTGAGTTCTTCACCAAGTAATACTGGCTGAAGTTCTTCCAATGTCGAAATTTGCTGTTGGATGGCAATACTTTGGACTAGATTCTCGTATCCCTCTCCTAGTCCATTCAGGATTACTTGAACCATTTCTACGGGATTCATTGCCTCTCCTGCTGCTGCGAGTTGATTGTTATAATCTTTGATCATGAGTACGTAAACATGACCGGTTTCACTGCTGTTGCAGAAACTCTGCTTGATTTGGTTTCTCAATGTGAGAATCCTGGAAGTGTTCTTGGACTAGTAGAGAGCTGCGAACATATCCCATGATTCTTTTGATGTCTTGACTGTGTTGAGTTGTCCTAACATGACGTCTTGCACATTCTGCTTGATCCAACGATATGCATACTTGTCTTTCTTGTCCCATTCTGCCTGTGCTCGGGCAATGGCAGGATCTGCTACAAGTGCAGAAGCTATTTGTGGAGCTGGAGATCCCGCTGCTGGTGTTGTGACAACAGGTGGAGTAGAGCTACTGCTGGCTGGATCATCCAATGGTCTAGGTGTAGATCCATCAACATACTCCCATTTGTCTTGAAGTACAAGAATGGTCTCCATTTGGTATTTCCATGTGCCATAATTGGAGTTGTCTCGCTTAGCAGATGCCTCCAGATTAAGGTTGCTAGACGTAGACATGGTGCAAGAAATGTATTCAAATTGTCATGAAAATCATTGTCTGAATCAATCGCAAAACGCTGACTGTGGCAAGTGAAATATGCACTGACGGCGGTGAAGGTAGAACTGCAATATATAATCTGATCTAAATTACAAGGCTTGTGGCAAATGATGCCGCGAATAGCCAAGAGGCTTTACAAGGTTGGAATAAAGTGCACAATGCCGTGAAATAGCCAAATAGGCTTCACAATGATGGCATGTGTGTGTGAAATCAAATCATGTGCTATCTGCCCACCATTGATCAATCGGTCAATGCCTCTGAACACCCTGAAGTCTGCTTCACTAAATTAATGAATGTCAGGTTTCAGGTAATGTGATGATGTGAAATCGTATATGAGCGTAGGGACTGACTCCGAGTAGGAACTAGTCAGGAATTTTGGGCATGGCTTAGATTGGCAACTTGGACAAATTCAAGTCATCTCCTCTATGGCGTTCTAGTCTACTCTGATCTAGATCTATACCAATCATTGATCGATGAAAGAACAGCAAATAATTTCTTTTCTTTTGCTCTTTTAATGTGCTGGGTCCGATGCGTCGATGTAGAGGCTGATGTACATGTAGGAAGTGGATTTGTCGAGCGAGGATCAAAAGTGAGTAAAATGTGTGCGTGATGTGACTATCGTGTAGAGCACAAAAAATCGAGCGATTTTTCTTTTTGTAGCACCCTCAAATTCTTCCTGGATCAAGAGATACGACTTGATCTAGGTGGAGAGGCAAAAGGAATGCAAGGTGCTCAATGATGATGTGGCAATCAAGGGTCACATGCAGTGCCTGTGCCTGTGAAGATGTGTCTGGGGCATTGTGTGATGAGGTGGCATAGGGATTCACATGCAGTGCCTGTGTGTGCCTTGCAAGAGGTAACTATGCCTGACAGGGGACTACCATGTGGCAGTGCTGAGGTGGCAAATGATGTGGCACTTTGACTTTGACTTGCTCACTTGATAGTTGACTAGTCAAAGATGATGTGTCAATGAGTTGGATGATGTGGCAGCTGATGTGGTAGGTTGACGTGGATCTGATAACTGGCAGATAAGCTGATAACATGGATGTTGGTGATGTGGCCTTGCTTACATGGCTGGTGATGTGGCACTTGCTGAGGTGGTAGATAGGGATGATGTGGCAAATAATGATAAGATGCCATGTGTCAAAATATTGACCACACTTATCTATGGTAACCCAGTCGTGGGTTGACTTGATCAGGGGTTGGCTTGACCAACCCTATCTACTGTTAACCCCAGTGTCGCCCGTACCGTATCCACTGTTAACCCCCGTACCCTATCCACTGTTAAGGGGTGTGGTTTGTGGAGAGCCAGCGGGCTGCCAAAATTTTCTGAAGATTTCGTCTTAGAGAGGATTTCCATCGTTGCTGCTGTTTGATGCTATGAAGGACGGTGAGGTTGTTGGAGGCGGCTTCCTGTTCGTGGTTGCGTCCTGTGGGTATTGGAGATGCCAGCTCAGGTTGTCGTGGGTGTAGGTGAGCCGCAAGGTGGTCGTGGGAGCTCTAGAGCCGGTGGCTAATGCTCGGCTAGAGACTGGCGATGTTTGGAGGTTAGGAGCTCACAGGAGCTTTTAGATGAAGCTTACCTTGCAGGGCCGTGGAGGAGCCACTATGAAGGCTGGTGGCGTAGCTGTTGTTGATGGTGTCGCTCCTTCTCTGCTATGGATGGATACGATGATCTCCCAACATTGTTTAAGAGAGCCATCAAGCCGGGCAGAAAGGCAGTCCCGTGTGCTACTGTGCAGTCCTGTGTGCTACAGGTCCTTCGTTTACATGAAGGCAGTCGCAACTTTAATGGATGTGTATTGGAAAGTTGGTCTAGGTAGAGGCAGTTGCGTTGCAGGTCGGCTGTGGAGAGGCTGGCCATAGGAGATTCAAACAATAATTTGATTGCGATGTGTGACTTATCGGGAGAAACAACCTTGCACGAAGCGACAAGGAACAGACACTGAGATGTAGTGAAAAACCTCCTGAAAAGAACTACTCGTGCAACTGATCTGTTGCGGATAAGGGACGTTGAAAATCGGACTGCCTTGCACTGGGCTGTTTCTAAAGGAATACAAGAGTTGTAGTATGGAGCCGGGCTGCACGTCTTGCAGAGTTGCACTGCCAAGTCATGTGAGGTGCCTCTTCTGCTCTTCAAAGGCGTTGTAGGAGCTTGCAGCCGAACAAACTCACTCTTTGTCTCTGTCGAAGCAAAGATCTCTCTCGATTCTCACAATGGAGTTCTTTCTCAAGGCAATGATTTCTATCAATTCTCTCACGAACTAAGAAATCTCTTAGAAATCTCTCAACTATAGCCTGAATCTCTCTCTTCACACATGTAATCTCTCAAACTCTCTCAAGGACGAATTCTCTCACCAATGGATGGAATTGTATAACGGAAATTTCTTTCATCAACAAAATGAAAGGATGGAAACACTCGATCGCTCAATCTCTCAAGCACTCAATCTCTCTCACAAGAATCTCAATGCCTCAACGGAATGCAAGGGAGCTCTGATACCATGAAAAAATATAAAGAGGGGAGAGGAGAAGAGTGGAGATGAGGAGAGAGGGCACAGCTTGAGAGCACACCACAAATGACCAACTATACACTAGATTTAGTTGAAAATGTAGAATATATACAAACCCATACAGGGTTAGGGTTAGGGCATCTGATCCTTTCCTTTATAGCAAGTGGCTTTCGGTTGTATGACTCAACCACTAGTCTAGGGTTTCCATTAGTTCAGGGTTTGGGCCAAATAAGATAGAAAATTATAGTATATGCTGACCCGAACTGATTTGCGATGAGCTTAGTCGGAGGATCTTGCGAACTCGCCTACTGTAAACAGAGGAGTCTTTGGATTATTGCCACTAAGGAAAGTGGCAAAATCTCTCTTTGATACGACTAAAATCAACTCCAGGCTCTCAAAGACCACTCTAGATACAAATTGGCAGAAACTCAATCGAATTTGGAACCTCTGGGTCAAATCGCAACAAATTCTGCGTCTCTTGATCAATTCACAGCACGGTCTTGGCCTTTTGGAACAATTTGCAAGTTTTGGAGCACTAGGGGATGCTGAAAACCCAAATCTGAATGTTTTATTAGCCCTCTGATTGCTAGAATATGGATTTGCAACATGTTCTTTCTCTAGATATCTCACGGGTGCTTTTGGTTGAGGAATCTCATGCTATTATCAATCGCAGCACTGAGGGAGAGCATGGAGGAACAGAAAGAATGATTCGCATCAAAAGAAGAAGATAATAAACAGCACTAGGGCCTAAAAATGAGGGTTGGACCCCCTCGTAGGTCTTTATTGCAATAGGAATAAACTTTGTAGTGAAGAGCATGAAGCTGAGTATAACTCTTGTATAAATCTAGGAGCTCAGAGGCCCCTTCTTTTATAGACTTGGCCTAGCTAAAAGCTAGACCTATTTTTCTAAAGCTAAAGTGAGCTTTCACGCTTTTACCTGCTTTTCGGCAGCTCTTACATCCCTTTTAGAATCCCATGGGGCCCTCCTTAATTCTTGTTGCTTTTTTGCCTCAAATTTGGAGTAGGGAAGAGAAATGTTTAATAGATAAACTTTGCAATAAGCATCACAAAAAACAAAGTAGCATCATTAAAGGATGAACAATTTTTTCAAAAGAGAAAATGTGAGCAGTAAAGCTTTGATAAGTCATTGGTAGCATCATTTTTATTGAATAGGGGAGTCTGCCTACTTGGCACCATCCAACAAGCAAAAGAGTGAGAACCAGTTTCAACTTTGGTTGGGAAGACAGGTGTCATCAACACCCCTCCCTTGTTATTGGAGTCACAAAAAAAATTGATGCTTTAGCCACACTTGTCAAGCAAAAGTAGCAAAAATAATGAACCTTTGTAGAAAAATCTAAAGGTTAAGAAATACAGAGTAATGTTAGCATGATCAATCTAAAGGTTAAGAAATAACAATAGCGGCACCTTTGTAGTGAAAAAAAGAGGGTTAATAAAAACTTGAAATAAGTGATGGGGTAACAAAGGGTTTAATTAAGAAGGGGAGAGAGACAGAGAGAGAGAGAGAGGGAGAGAGGGGGGTTAATGCAAGGGGTCTTATGAAGGACCATAGAAAGGACCAAAGAAAATAAAGAGAAATAAGGTGCTCTAGATTAAATTTTCTTTAAATAGATATAAATAGAGAGGGGAGGGGAAATATAGATAGAGAGGGGAAGGGAGGGGAGAGGAGGGGAGACTTAAATAGAGAGGGGAGGAAATACTTAAATATAGATATAGATAGAGGGGGGAGGGAATACTTAGATACAGATATAGATAGAGAGGGGAGGGAATAGATATAGATAGAGAGGAAGGGAATACTTACATATAGATAGAGAGGGGAGGGGATACTTAAATAGAGAAGGGGAGTATTGCATAAATATAGAGGAGGGGGAAAAATAGGTAATTAGAAAGAGACAGGGGGGGATTTAGTGACGGGTTTTAGAAGAGATAAAGGAAAAAAAGGGGGTCTAAAAGCACCTGAAGGTGACATGTATGATGGGCTATCAAGAGGAGGGCAAAGTTTGTACTATGCAGTACAGACTCCAGAGGCGCACGTCGCCGCATGGGGTTGATTAGAGTAGACCACACGAGCGCTGGAACTCGACAACAACACAGCACCCACAACCATAGACCGAGCATTTTGAGAGAAGGGGGGGAGAGGGGCTGTGAGTAGTGAGCAGTGAGTGAAGGGAGGCAATAAATTTATAGGGAGAGTAGGCTTAGTTAGGTTGGGGGAGTCGAGGCAGTGAGAAGTTTAGAGGCCAGGGGAGGTGTGTATTACGAGGCACATGAAATGATGTGAGCAGTGCACATTACGAGGAAATTTTAGGCTACACAGTGAGAAGAAGAAGGGGTTTTTTTAGAGAAGGTTACGCACATGGGGACAATTGAATAAAGATAAATTTTTTAATTTTTATGGCGGGGGGTGGTTTGGTTTAGGGAAAGGTTTGGTAGGGTGTGGGTTAGGTAGAGTATAAGGAGATAACGAAATTTAACAAAGTAAAAAAAGGGCAAAATATGCAGGAATACTTTGGGTAAAAAGATTTTTTTTGGGAAGGAAAAATATATAGGGGAGCGAAGGAAAAAATAGGGGAAATAGAAATAAAGGAGAAAATAGGGAAAGGGGGGGGGGATTTGGAAAATTAGAGGGAGAAAGGGGAGTATAGGGGAAATTAGGGGGAAATTAGGGCCAATTAGGGGGAAATTAGGGGGAAATTAGGGCCAATTGGGGAGAAATAGGAAAAGTAGAGTTTAAAATAGGAAAAAATTAGGGGGAAATTAGCAGAAAAGGGGGGCGGGAATTAAAGCAAAGTGAGGTGTTTTTAAGTAAAAAGGGAGCTTTTTAGTGAATAAAAAAGAAAATTAGGGAGAATAGATACTAGAAAATTAGGAACAAAGGAGGAGACTTATTTCAATTAAATTTTAAAGTGAATGGGAGACTAGGGGAGTAGAAAAGGAGGAAAATAAAAGGGAACCCGAGGGATATAAAGGGAGGATGGCCGAGAGGTGAGATAAGGATAGAGGTTAAGGGAAAAAGTTGAGGGGAATAATAATGATAAACAAGGGGGGGGGGTAAGAAAAAGTAGAGTAAATGTAAAGGGGAAGTGTGTATGTGTGTGTGTGTGGGGGGGGGGGGGAGGGGGGCGGGAAATTGAGGGGAGAATAAGGAAGTTAGAAGTGAAAGAAATTAGGAAAATTTAAGGGGGGTTGTCGAGAGGAGCTCTAATGAGCAAGTGGTTAAACCAATGGAGGAAGGGATACTAAGTGTGTGTGTGTGTTTGTTTGTTTGTTTATTTATTTGTTTTTAATTATAAAAGTGAGGGGGGATTCATTGAATGGGGAAGGAGGGAGTAACTAGAAACAAATGGGAGGGTTAGTTAAGTGGAAGGATGAAATAAATTTTGTTAGAAGGGGAGGGGACCCAATTGTGCGAGCACGAGTAGGGGAGGTGACAAGATGTGATGACGGGTGTGACATATAAAGGGGGAGGTCATGGCAATAGCCAAGTTCCTCAAAAGATGCAAGGGGGAGGGGATGGGGAGTAACTAGGTGCGAGGGTGTTGGGACAATGCAGTACGAAACACACTATACAAGTGGGGGAAAGTATAGTAAGGGGGCAAGCCATGACAGCAATGCAAAGTGCAGTTAGAGGGGGAAGGACAAAAGGGGCAGACTGTAGTTGGAACAGTGGCAGTGTGGTGGGCAGAGAGGCAAACAACACATGCTGACTATGACAGCCTAACCTCGCAGAGGCCCTATTTTTTTGGGGTTCTATCTCTTCTTCTTGCCGTCATCACATTGACGTAAACTATTGTAGCTGCTTATATAGGGTAGAATCTTGCTCTAATGCCAATTGGTTTGAATAGACTCTCTTTGCTTTATTGGATATGCTAATATATGCTGGATGATGCAAAATGCAATGCCTCCAAATGGGGTGGAAGGAGAAGTTCCCATGTGAGTGTACTTGTTTCATGACATCTCTACATACTCATCACATATTTCACATACTTCATATACATGAATACATACCAACATTTGATGCAATGTATGAGAGCTTACACCCTTTCATGCCATTTCGGGATTGGCTCCCATTGCCATCCCCATTATTAATGCAACACTTGTGCATCCTACCCATCCTATAATTTGCTCATAGGACCTACATCTTCCACGTGCTCCATAGGATGTTTTTCAAATTCCCTATATTGATCTCTTGTTTCGACATTGGGGGTCAAAGAGTTGTGATCTTGGCAGGCTCCGAAAATTCAAAGGACATCATCCCCACTAGTGTAGCCAAGCCGACTAAGCTAACGCTCTCCCCGACAAAATCATTAGCTATGATCGAAGCATTTCTTGGAAAAAGTGTTGAAAGCAACATGGAGGCCAAGGCATCAATCTTGATGAGCTTCGGTGGGTGGACAACCATCTTGACGAGTTTCAGGTGGGTGGACAACTGGCCCAATCAAGGGGCCGACATTAACACTGGCAACAACCATCATTTGAGGAGATCATTGGTGGGGTCCTACCAAACTAGAACAAGAAATATTTGATTCTTACCAATTGGTTTCAATTCTAGCTTTTTAGCTTTAGGCTAGTCCCTTGAGCTCAGCCATCCCGTTGACTCAGGAGTTACGTTGAGGTGGGAAAGCTTATTTAGACTATGCCAATTTTGTCATAGAATCTTTAGACACCAATCCAAAATAGGAGGGCTTGTAGAAGGTCCAAGAATTATTTTTTTGAGCTTGCCACTAGGTCTTTCAGAATATCACCAGATCGAGCTTCTCCCTAGGAGCTCTACCACCCAAAAAGCATACCTATTGTGTTAAAAATCCCATGCCAGAGTTAGAGATCCATCTAGAGGAGTTGCTTAGAATTGGCTTCATTAAGGCTATTAATTGCCCATGTATGCAACCTCAATCCTTTCATTAAGAAAAAGGACAATACAGCTAGGATGTGTGTCGATTATTGTGCATTGAGCAAAATTATGCCTAGGATCGACTACATCTTGGAAAGGCTTGATAAAGAACCTATGTTCTTTAAGTAGACTTGAAGAGTGCATTCAATCAACTTCGGATCCATGAAGCAGATATCCATAAAGCAGCTTTCCACATAGATAAGATTGAGTATGAGTCCATAGTCATGCTCTTCAGCTTCACAGATACATTGGCCACTTTTTTACTAGATAATGTTCTGGGTGTTCAAGAATCTCATCAGCAAATGGGTCTTTCTTTTTCCTACCAACCTTTTGATATTTGGAAGGTTCCAGGTCAGCACAAGGCAAATCCTCCAGTTCTTGAAGGACAACCAATTGTACACCAAGGCCTAGAAGTCTATTTTTAAAAAGAGGAAGTATGCTATATAGGGTACATGCTCAATTCCTCCAGGTCTGTGCATAACCCCATACATCTAGATTATTCAAATAAAAAATACCTCCTACTCAAGAGATGCTTCTCCCAAAATTGCTTCGCTTTTGTTTATTAAAGCAACATGCTTTGCAAACTTTTCCAAGAAACTATAGCTTAGGAATTCCAAGTGCCATATTTTGATTTCTCAGTTGCATCAAGCTTTTGAAATTGATATGTCCATATCTCTTGTGCCATACTGTGGAAAGTGGCATCACTTTCTACTAAGCTGGCATGACATGCAGGTCTGGTATTGAAGCTACAATTCTAAACAAGCATCATTTCGCGACTAGTTTTCCCATTAGCTAATATCTTCTAGATTTGTCTCTGATTGTGCATTCATCTCCATCAAAGATGACACTATAGTTAGGTGCTCTCATTTGTCCAACTGACAAAAGGTTCTTGCTAAGATTTGGAACAATTTCATCTTTCACCAATCCTTTTGTACTAGTGGAATTGCTCATAGGGACAATTCCTTTCCCTTGAATTGGATTCAGTGTGTTATCTACAGTGTAGATAATGTTCTTTTGTCCTTCTAATGGTTTCATATTTGTAAACCATTCTTGATGCTTTGTCATGTGAGATGATGCACCACTATCGATGTACCAAGGACCTTGATCTGCTTTATCAACTTGGTAACTAGCTACATTCCTCCTTGGATTATCAATCAATGTCAATATACACTGTGTCGGCCTTCAACATATCCTCACTTGTAAGATACATTGTTTGAGGTCCATTGGCAGAATGATTATGCCTTGGATGTCCACCATGCTGATTTTCTTTTCAACGAAAATTTCCTCTATCATTGCTAGATATGGCGCACTGAATGTTTGACACATTGGTGGATCCATTCCCTCTTCCTTGAAGTCTTCCTCTATTAGAATGATTTCCTTTGGGATGCTGATGTTGATGCTGCGATAGATGTTGATGCTACTGTTGATGATTTTGATGTTGATGACCAATTCTTTGAGATGCTCTACCTCTACCTCTACCTCTACCTCTGCCTCTGCCTCTGCCTCTTTCTAAGGCTATGAATGCTTGATCATTGGAATGACCTTTTCATGCTTGAATAGTCATGTGTTAGACTTTGTTGTCTAGTTGTTGCAGGTCTAGAGACTCCTCAAAGCTAGAAGAGAACTGAATCGTTCTCTCTCTCTCTCTCTCTCTCTCAAAGCAGGGACTACCAGAACCTGAAAGAGACTAGAAAGATAATCTTGAACCTACTCTCTCAAAACCTTGTTAAATATTTAAAAACTCATGAACTGAACGTCTCAAGAAAACTCAAGATAAAGAAGCATACCTTACTCTCCATAGCTTAGAATGATAGGATTTTTGAAGCAAATCGAAGAGGAGAAGGGGCTCTATAAGAGAAGAGATAGAGAAGTGATGAAGGTGCCTCAAGGGACTGCTTATCGCCTTGATGAAACAAGGGCTTTCACTCTCTCTCATGAAAACTCTCTCACAGAAAGAAATGAACCTCGTAGATCTCTCGCTCGGAGATAGAGGATTTTGCCTCAACAGTAGAGAGCAAAGCCATGCTCTGATACCATGAACAAATATGGAGAGGGAGGGGAGAAGAGTGGAGATAAGGAGAGAGAGCATAGCTACAGAGCACACCAAAATAGACTAACTATACACTAGCATTAGCTAAAAAACAAGAATATACACAAATCCTTTTAGGATTCGGGTTAGGTTGCCTTTTAGCACTGTATGTGTTAGTTGAGATGATTCCTCAACAACCTATGGTATGCATTATTTATGTTGGATGGACCATGGCACAAGTGTAGTTTTATATGAGATGCCTCATGATAAGGACATACCTACAATGAATTTTTAGCAACTATTAAATTGTATGAAAGATTTTTTGACCCATTTGTTTTAATATCACTCCGTTGTCTATTCCATCATTGATTCTTACTATGGATGCCAAGCTTTGCTGCATTAACACACTTTCATTGTGCTTTATTCTAGTCTTTGAATGGGATGAGCATAAATCCATTAAGTGGTGGTTATTTTTATAGCTCTATTGAGATTTATTGATCATTTCTAGCATGAATATGCATTACATTGTTTGTTAGAAGCTAATTTTTTAAATATAACATGTGTACCACATTGTGACTTTGTGTTGGAAATATAATTCTTCAATTCAACCTTATTTAATATATTACATGAAAAGTGATTTTTGCATCCGTGTTCACCATTGATTAGCACAACATCACAATAAGATTTGATCCTTTATAGCATACAACATCACATTTCATTTCATAAATTGTTATGCTTTGATTTTCTCTAGTTTCTTAATCTATTAGAGTTGGAAGTTCATCATAGTCCATTAGCATTACATAATTTAAACTATGGATGCTTCTTGATGAAGGCTTTGTGGTGCTCTTTACTAGATGGAAACTATGAGAGGACAGATGAATCATGAAGCATACATCCATAGTAAGGCTTATGAGTCTTTGGGATCAAGAGAAAAATGGAGGAAAAAGGAAAGAAGTGTGGCCTCAATGTTGAAATCCGATTGTGAAAACACCGCTTGTGATTCAAATGATACGTGTGTGCTATTCTGCAACTATGCACTACGATATATATAGGAAGCCTCCATCTCCCTTATGATATCTCTTTTCCTCACACAGCATGATATAGTCAATGGGCAATGAGACATGCTATAAGAGATAGAGGAGTCATTAAAGAGGCACTCTATAGAAAAGAGGTGCTCAATTGCAAGGAGGGCGAGAATGCTCAATAGCAAGGAGAAGGGCGAATTGATTGCAACACAACCATCAATACATCAAGAGTGCTTTTGATATGTCTTCTTCTTATTGTCTCTTTTCTCTTACTTCAAACTCATACACCTCCCATGTTTATATAGAGAGAGTCCATATGCTTTTATAATCATCCTTTTACAAACAATAGCCTTCTAGCCTAATATTACCACATCAAAAAATGGGCACTTCTAGACAGAACTAGGAGCCCAAGATCTACACAAATCTGGAGCCTTCTAGAAAGATATAGCTACCTAAACAACGGAACCAAGAGACCACCTCTACCTAGCCTCATCCACTTACCTAAATCGGCATACATAGATTACCATTCTTTGGCACCAATGGCCTGTACATACAATAGAACCCTCACACCAAGCATCATGTGCCCATACCAAATATATCCCCCCCCCCCCCAAACCCATCCATGCAAGACAGCCATCTTAAGCCTCCATCTTTCCAATGTTTCTTGCCGATACAAATATATATTCTTCACAAATTCCAAGGGTCCAAAGCAGTTCGTCTACCAAATCATATTAGGAATCTCATGTACTAGTTTGAGAATCCATAATAGTTCTTGTATCCATAATGTCTCCAAACAAATAAGTAATATATTAGTAACAACTCCATCATTCTCATAGCCATAGATAAATGCCTCAAATAGCAAAATGCATGAGATACTCCTTTATAGATCCTACCTAATATATCCGAACCACATATAAGTGTCATAGATATACATAGATGAATCTTGAAAATCAAGCTGCCGAGCAAACCAATCGGAGGTATAATATAATAGTATGTATGGTGAAATTTTTTATCGCCATAAGTGTTGCACATGTAGGTAACATTCTTGGAAAAAACAATATCATCATCATATGCAAAAGAACTAAAGGCATCAAAGTAATCATTAGTACCTACATCTATCAAAACCTCTAGTAATGTACCTCATCATATGGTCTACTGAATCCACCCATATAAACACAAGGATGGGATCCAATAGACACATCAATTGACTACTCATCTTTTATGCTTTAATCTTCTTGTCCTAGGCCACCAATTTGTCCACCTACATTGGTCCTTATTATAGGAAACTCACCAAGGTTACATAGCTCGAGCTCCTCACAAACTCCACCCCATTGATGCCTACTGCATTCTCATCAACCCCTGAGCCAACACAACAAATTGCAACTATGAGCTTCTAACATTCCACTCTTCATTAACCAGCTCACACCAAGAACTCCAATCTGGAATCTCTTCCATACTAGAGCTATGAGCTTTCCTCTCTTACACACATAGGACTCAAAGTCATATAACACCACACTAACCTTATGATCATCCATACAATGTATATCACTTAATGCCAAATAGGATACATTGTATTCCTTCTCCAACAAACATTTATTCCCACATGCATTCAAGCCATCATCAAACAAGCTATAGATGCTCTCCAATTCCATTAGATCTTGCTCACTTACCTAGAACATCAAGGATTGTTGACAAATCTGTATGGGCAGTGCCTCCCAAATCTACATCAACTATATAATCTCCATAGTCCTAGCTAATAACACATGTATCACTAGAAGAATCCTTATCATCAAAATAGTCATGGCTAAGTATTGTATCTAAGGACATACTAGCATCCACATTCATATGCATCTCATCAACACCAACATCATACTCTGTGAAGGTATCCATGGTATCCCATAAGTCACCATTGATGATAATGTCTACTACTATGGATTCATCACACACTTTCACATCAATGGTTGCTACCTTTGCATGTGTATCCTTTTTCTTCTTTGTACATGAGTACTCACGTATTATTCCATTCCCTATATAGACTAGGAGATGGAAAGATCAACTATCCAAAAGTGATGTTAGTTGATCTTGACTTCAATTTTGTTACTAAATCATACAAATTGAAACCTTGTTGCAAGGCAAAATTCTCCTACATTAACTTCCTCTTTGGTTTCTTTACACGCTTGGTTTTGACCATCTCCTCCATATCCTCATCATGGCTTAGGGAAGTCTTGACCACCTCCCCTTTCTTTTCCTACTCCATCTAGCCATCATATCCTCGAGTTCCTCTTCTTCATTACCAACCACCTCATGTCCCAATAAAGCTACTACGATCTATCTTGGATTGCCATTTTCTTGCTCCTTTCAACGTGGGCAATTTGTCCTTACATGTCCCCACTCTGGCGTTCAAAATGAACAACATTCTCCAAGTCCCGTGGTCTCCCAATGGTTGTTGGCACTGGCCTTCTCTGATCCTTAGTATAAGATTTGCAACTTTTGAAATTAAACGATCGAGTTTACCTTGATTCTTTGATTGCCCCTTTGATGTTGTAGTTGTCTATAGGCTCTCTTGGTGCACCTTAAACAAAAACATATGCATCTTATGGCATGGAATATGGAGCTAATGCCCAATGAATGTGCTATGTAAACTCAGGACTGGATCATGCTCTATAAGAGTTCAATTTCCCGCAAACATGTGATTATGCAATGTTTCTTTCTTAATGTTTCCATGACACAGTCCATAGCTGCCTTTCTTCTACAACACTCTAATGTCTACATACTGAAGGATGCACAGTCATCTCGTATTGACCCACAACTTGCCTTAGCAATTAACAATAGGTGGAGATGTGACAATATCATACAATGAGAACAACAGAAAAGGCCAGATACATCATACAATGCCAATCCAAGCTCACCAAAACTTCCAAGCCAAGCCTTGCCTTTATATATGATCTGGGCGAGGTTGGATGAAACAGAAGATCATCAGATAGATCAGTAAAACATAATGCAGTTCAGGGCCCTCAAACATTGGGTTGCCTAAGCATTGGCGTCACTACTTCATAAGGTACTCTGGACACCAGGAGGTGGGGTAGGGATTGCATTCCCTAGAAAAGTGTCTGTTGCTCCAACACCCTGTACAACAGATCTAAATTTAACAGTGCTACATCAAAAAAATATTGTGCCATCCTTCAACAAAAACTCCACGAGTACTTTAACCAACATCCTTCGAATCTAAGCATGTCTTCAATTTTCATGAACCATTCCCTCGAATGAAGTCACTTAGTAAAAAAACTCTATGCTTGCATATAACAAATGTGGATTACAGAAGTACCTAGAAAAACACAAATACAATAGCGTGCACATGAATATGCATTGTGCATTCACACAAGAGGTGACAGTAGAAACCTGAGCTACACCATCGTGACTTGACATGGGATTAGATGGTGTTGGAGTGGACGGACTGCTCCTTGATTGCATGTGAGTCATCTGCGGCTGGCTTTTCTCCTGACGAAGACTATTAGACCTTTGATAGGGATCTTTTGCACCCTGAAAAACCAGGTCAATTGCGCTTGATTTAGTGCAATAGGCAGGAAGGTCCAGGTCTACATTTTCCATCTTTTACCCTTGCAAATTTATTCCAATCTATAGATTCTGACCTTCGACCCCACGACGAGCCTTTATAGCCCCTTTTGACAGCCCAGAGATTGCTTTTGAAAATCTTCTCCCCTTCATGATGTGGCCAGCTTATTGAGTCTTTTAAGGGATTTTTTCCAGATGTATCTAATGAATTATTGTGATCTAGAGATTGTTTTTCGACAAGGAAATGGGATACTGTTTTCCGCTTCACAGCATGAATATCATGGCATTGAGCACCTTACGTACACATAACTATCTCAGAATGGCAACAGTTTGCCATGCTAGTACCATGCTAGTAGCATGTAATATCAAACAACAATCTGGGCTGACTTTTGGTTGCTTTAGACAAGGAAATAAGTTGGTCCTTGAAGGGGGAAAGAATGTACTATTTGCTAAAGGGAAAACACAATCTCTCGGGTCATCCCCCCCCGGACAGCAGCCTCTATTCTTATGGAAGATGGGGTGCCGAAGGTTTGTGTGACGGTTCAGACTCCTCTTCCTTACCTTCTTGTATCTCCTTGGAACCCCTCTCTAGAGGAGTTGTGCTTCAATGAAGATAGTGTCAAGAACTTGGCCATCTGGCCTAGGCTTGCCCGAATGCTCTAGGAGGGAGGGAGGCAAGGTGGAGAGGCGCCTAGACAGCAGTAGGAGCCATCTCCCTTTGATTTCCTCTCCCCTCCAATGGTGCCCTTGGACCTCTTGCCAGAAAATCCAACAGCTTCACAGGGACCCCTCTGCCTTCGTCGGTCTCCTGAGCCAACCAACTACTTTCCCCACTCCTCTCTCAACCCCAGGCTTGGTTTCAACACCCCTGTTGTCCGTGTTGGGACTTCCTGGTCCCCTCACTGAACCACCCCATCCTAACCTCCCCCCGTCATCTATAGTGGCTTTCAACCCCTCTCCCTTCCCCAGCAACCAATAACTGTATGTTAGGTCTGTATCCGGTGGCCTCCTCCCGTTCCATCCCCCTTTCTTCCTTGACTTCGTCGCATAGCCATTGGTCAAAACAGCCTCTTTATGAAGACTTTTGGAGAATCAGGCCTTAGAACTACATGGATGTTCTACCCAACTATCCCCATAGCCTGGAGATTAACAATGATCTACATTCATCCTAGTTATGGTGGCTTGTTGGGTGCCTTAGATAAGCCTGTCCTGGGACTTGCTTCCGCAGCACTCCGCAATGAGGTTTGGTCCCATGGTAGATCTTCAAGGAGTAGATGATGTCCTTTAGGGGACGATGGCTAGGACCCAACATACATGATATTTCCTCATCATCCAATAAATAGAATATGAAGCAATCTCTCAATTGTGAGCTGTTCTTATGAGCCATTAGAACCATTTGAGCCTAGTGTAAGATTTGGGGAGAGAGAGAGCAAGAGAGTGAGCTGAGAGCTGAAAGCTTGAAAGCTTAGTTGCAATAGAAGAGTATAAGAGTACAACTAAAAGAGTGAGAGATAAGGTTTTGTCCTAGTGACAAAACCTTAGTAGTCACTAACCATAGTTAGTGGACTAACTGCGGTTAGGGGAAAAAACCTCTTAAAGAGGGAAAAGTGCCCCTAACTAGCTTATTAAGTTACATTGGTCACTGCTGAATTATATCTATAATTCTAACACCCCCCTGCAGTGCCAATGTCATGTACAAGGATGATTAGTCACCAAACGGATATAAGTTCAAGGCACTGCGAAATGCCTCAAACTTTTCACGTGGAAGTGCTTTGGTGAAAATATCTGCAACATTGTCATGTGTGGACACAAAGATCATACTGATCTCTCCTACATGCAACTTCTCTCTGACGTAGTGATAGTGAACCTCAATGTGCTTCGTGCGAGCATGAAACACTGGATTCTTTGCCACTGCAATGGCACTCTAACTATCAGTGAGAATTGGAGAAGGACCCTCCAATGACAGATGAAGATCAGCAAATAGACGACGCAGCCAGACACATTCAACTGTTGCTGTGAAAGCTGCCGTGTACTCAGCTTCACATGATGAGGTAGCCACTGTAGATTGTTTCTTGCTCAGCCAAGAAATGCAAGCTTTACCTAGTGGACTGCCTAGTGTCATAATCACCAGCCCAATCTGAATCACTGTAGGCATGCATCTGCAGGTCACCCCCCCTGGGAAATAACAAGCCAAAAGACTTCGTGCCCTGCAAATAACGGAAGATGCGCTTAACTGTCTGCCAATGCATAGTTTTTGGGCTGTGCATATACCTGCTCACCTGAGATACTACAAACTAAATATCAGGTCTAGTGTTGCAGAGATAGATGAGGCATCCAACAGCCTGACTGTAAAATGTGGCATCAACTGATTCTCCTGCATCATGCATTGTGAGTTTCAGCCCCGGCTCCATGGGAGTGGCTATGGGCTTACAATCATGCATGTTAAATCCGTCCAAGAGTTTCTGCACATACTTGGACTGAGACATAACAGTGCCACCTCTCTCTTGAGAGAACTGGATCCCCAAATAAAAGTGAAGCAGCCCCAAATCTGACATGTCAAAGTTGGTCTGCAAATCAGCTTTGAAATCTGCAATATTATCTTCATTGGACCCTGTGAGCAGTAAGTCATCGACATAAAGAATGATGACTAAAATTTCCCCCCCATCCTTCTTGATGTAGAGGGTGCTCTCAGTAGGACTATTATGCAACCCCTTGCTGGTCAAAAAGGCATGAATCTTGGCATACCATGCACGAGGGGCCTGTTTCAGCCTGTACAAAGCTTTATTTAGCTTGCATACCTGAAGTGCATTTGCTGGAATTTCAAAGCCTGGAGGTTGTTTGACATAAACCTCTTCCAACAAGTCTCCGTTTAGGAAGGCTGTTTTAATGTCCAACTGATGAACATTCCACTCAAAATGTGCAGCCATTGCAATAACAGATCGGATGGTGGTCATCCGGGATGTAGGAGCAAAAGTCTCCTCATAATCTATGCCCTTTTTCTGAGCATAGCCTTTGGCAACCAGCCTTGCCTTGTATCTGTCAATGGAGCCATCTGGCTTCCGTTTCACCTTGAAAACCCATCGTGTACCAATGGCATGTTTACCTAGTGGCAAGTCTACGACATCCCAAGTCTGATTTTTCTTAATGGACTGCAACTCATCGTGCATGGCATTCATCCAATGCACATTGTCCTTTGCTTCTTCGAATGTTGCAGGCTCCTCATCATCGAGAAGAGTACCTGCATATGCTAATTCCACTGAATTAGCACCTTCCATGTGCCTTACTGCACTGCGAGTCCTGCCAGGTAATGGAGCATCAATCTTACTATCTCTGAGAGTCTGTAACAGCCAGTTTGGGGCTGTTTTTGCTGCATGTATGTCTGCAATTTCTTGCTGAACCACCTGTTCCACTGCCTGTGGAGGTGGCAAGACATTCCGTGGCTGAACTGGAGCATCGGGAGGTGGCTGTAAATTCTGATTTGCATCAGAAATATCAGCAGGGGAACCCAAGGCAATGGGTAGCAACCCCTCAAAAACATCCTCTGAAGAAGAAGGCATATGAAATTCAGCCTAAGTGTGAGCTGAATTTTCTGCAAATATTACATCTCTACTGACAATGATCTTGCGTGTAGCAAGATTGTAGAGACGGCACCCCTTGCTTTCTGCACTGTACCCAATAAATATGCACTTAATTGCCTTATCTGACAACTTATGCCGAAATTCAACTGGCACATGAGCATATGCAAGGCATCCAAAGACACGGAAATGAATCACTGAAGGCTTTCTCCCATTCCAGACTTCATAGGGAGTTTTTGTTTTCAAAGCCTTAGTGGGAGCCCGATTTAAGATGTAGTTGGGACACATTAGACCTTCAAGCCAGAATTTGTGAGGCATGTGTTTGCTTTTCAGCATACATCTGTCCATCTCCATAAGAGTTCTATTTTTCCTCTCAGCTTTGCCATTTTGCTGAGGGGTCAGCCTCACTGTGAGCTGATGCACAATATCCTTGCCTTTTAGAAAAGCATCAAAATCTGTAGACAAGTATTCCCCACCTCTATCTGTGCGCAATGTATGTATCTTGAGTCCAGTTTCATTTTCAACCATGGCTGAAAAGTGTTTAAACACCATGAACACTTCTGATTTGCGCTTCAGCCCAAAGACCCAAGTGAAATTGGAGTAATCATCAATGAAAGCAACAAAGTAGAGATGACCACCCAATGATGGAGTCCTCATGGGACCACAGACATCACCGTGTATAAGCTGTAATTTCCGAACAGCTTTAACTAAACCATCCTTTTTGAAGGGAAATCTATGCATCTTGCCTAAAATGCACCCTTCACAGGCATGTGGAGGAGGTATCTCAAGAGGTGGCAATGCATCAACCATAGAGTGCTTCTGAAGTGTCATCAAGCTGTTGTAATGCATGTGGCCATATCTGGCATGCCATAACTCTGCATTCTACATGGCAACAGTAGGAGTAGAAACTGCAAGAGCATGGGCTACTCTTTTCTCAAAAAGATCAAGCTGAAAAAGCCCACGCAGCAGAGTACCAGATAATCCCAAGGCATAATCATTTTCCCTGTCTCGGACAGCACATTTGTCATCTTCAAAGATGACCTGAAATCCAACCCTGTTAAGAGTGGACACTGAAAGGAGATTCTTGGTGATACCAGGCACATATAAGACATCTGAAAGTCTAAATTCTGAGCCATCAATGGCAGTAAGCTCAACTTCTCCTGTACCACGTACTGAATATGATGAGTTGTTGGCACAAGTGACTTTTTTTCCAACGGGAGGTAGATGCAAGGAAGTAAAGAGACACTTCCTAGAAGTGATATGTTTAGAGGCACCGCTGTCAAAATACCAAGTATTCAGTGTTTCATTGACACTGAAAGCTTATGCATCCGTGGAAGGATCATAACTGCAAGTCAAAAAGGCATATGTATCATCATTACAAGTGGCTGTACTATCCTGAGCATCTGGAACAGCCAGCCTAGAATCTGAAATGCAAGATAAAAAGGCATAATCCTGTCCAACAAAGTTGGCTGCAGCATCCCCACTGTCAGATGCATGAGGAGCTGAATCTGAAACAGCCATACCGGAGCTGTTTTTCTTCTCTTTTGCAAGCCTTTTCCTGCATTCTGCAATGTGATGACTTGGCTTTTTGCAATAATGAAAAAAACCCTTCTTCTTGGGCTTGCTTGCATCATTTTTAGCCTTTTGTGAAGGCTGTCCTGACCCACTGGAAGGCTGATTTACTGATGTCTTTGCCTGTCCCTTTGTTTTTGACTTGAACTTTGAGAGCATAGCTTGTTCACCTGCACGTGAAGCCAAGTTTTTCATGGTCTGCTCTTCCTGAAGCAGAAGTCCTATCAACTCATGAAAAGTGAGAGGATTTGCACCCCCCCTCAATGATAAGTTCAGTGAGGTATGAAAGCTGAGATAAGACTCAGGAAGAGAATTCAGAGTGGTGGTAATCATCTTTGAATCAGGAATAATCTCATCAATGTTCAATAATTGCTCTCTGAGATCCTGTAGCTTTGTGAGGTGGACTGACATGGAGTCACCCTCTTCCATATGTGTATTACTTAACTCTCTTTTCAAGAAAGATACCCTTGCATCATTCCGGGCTGCATACATGCTTTCTAAGATATCCCACGCTGCCTTCGAGGTCTTACACGACCGGATATGCGAAATGATAAATCTTTTCACTGAAAGAGAGATGCATGACAAAGCTAAGGCATCCTGTGAATCCCATCTCTTCTGCTCTGGAGTAGTGGCTATAGCTGCACCAACAACTTGTCCTGCAGCTGCACCCTGTGCACGACCTCTTCCACCTCCTTGCTGGGGAGGGGTATTAGGTGCCATACTTGCTGGTCGGATCTCATCCCCATTCACATAATCCCATAGATTGCGAGAAATCAGAATATTGCGTACCATAAAACTCCATAGGGAGTAGTTGGTACCATCCAACTTGTCTTCCTGTGAAAGACCACCGAACGCGAAATCATTCTGATTTTGCTGGGCCATATCTGAGAAAGAGTTTTTAGCAGATACACTGAATTCCCTTACTGGGAATGAAATGCACAACTCCCAAAAAAACACAGCCAAGCACTGGCTGTAAATGCACCTCAGATTTCTGCACTTGCACTGTCAGAAATCTGTCCAAGCATCAAAAACTCTCCAGAATCTGCCAAAAGTGCTGCAAAACACTTCAAGAAAGGCAGTATGAACTCAAATCTCCAAAATTGCTCTCCCAACACAAAAGCCCCAAAATAGGCCTGAAATTGCAACCAGAAAGGGGCAAATTGATCAAAAGCCCCAAATGTTGCAAGAATTGCGCTCTGTCTGCAAAAGCCCCAAATTTCACTGCGAAATTGCAATGTAATCATAAAATCCCCAAATTTCTGTAAGAAATTGTACTGCAAAAGTGAAAGCCCCAAATTTCGAGCTTGAAATTGCAACCAGAAAGGGGCAGAAGCACAGAAAGCCCCAAATTTTGCAATTTCAGCAGAAAGCCCCAAATTTTTGGGCTAAACCTCTTAATCTGCCTGCAATGTCTGCTTCACAAGAAACTATGAACCCAAAAATACCCAAATGACTGCAAAAGACTGCAAATGTCTGCACAGATACCACCAAATCTGCTGGTAGGATGAGTACGGATGAGCATGTACGGTTGTACAACAGAGTACGGATGAGCAGGTACAGATCTGCCACACATGCAGATGAGCTTGTACTGATGTACGGACGAGCATATCCAAGATGTACGACAAAGTACATGTGTACGGCGAACTGTACGGAAGCAAACCTGTATGGAAGCAAGTACGACGACCTGTTGTACGGCGTGTATGCGCATGTACGACAGCAGCATGTACGTGCTGGTACGGACGGTGAATCGTACGATCGCATGTACGAACGGCGAGATTGCAGGTGTGCTTGTACGGGCATCAACGTAGGTACGTACGTGCTGGAGTAGCAAGTACGTACGGACCTGTACGAAATGTACGCACTGTACGGGATGATGAGCTGCAGCAGATAGAAGGTACGGCCAGCAAAGGGAGCTTGCGGGAGCTAGAGTCCAGGAGCAGGGAGCAGGTCCAAGAGCACGATCTGCTCTGATACCAAATGTAAGATTTGGGGAGAGAGAGAGCAAGAGAGTGAGCTGAGAGCTGAAAGCTTGAAAGCTTAGTTGCAATAGAAGAGTATAAGAGTACAACTGAAAGAGTGAGAGATAAGGTTTTGTCCTACTGACAAAACCTTAGTAGTCACTAACCATAGTTAGTGGACTAACTGCGGTTAGGGGGAAAAACCTCTTAAAGAGGGAAAAGTGCCCCTAACTAGCTTATTAAGTTACATTGGTCACTGCTGAATTATATCTATAATTCTAACACCTAGGGGTTATCAACATGTCTTTCAAAACCTTTCTCATAGTGCTCCTGCCATACCATGGTACCTAGTCCATGAATAAGAAAATAATTTGAAGAGCGACATCAGCCATAACATCAGTTGGTAGGGCCATGTAGCCCTGTTGCAACTCTAGCAAGGTATCATCAATGTTCCGCTGGCCTTTTGGAACATGTGAATGGTTGGGCATGTATCCTCCTCCCATATAAGCATTAGCATAATACATACATCTAGGTTTTACTTGAGTAGGTTTGGACTCTATATAGCGCATGTGTAGTGCATCCTATCTAATTGAGTCTCAAGTCCAATCTTACAACTTGAATTTATTTACAAATGAAGGAAAAAACAATGAGATCGAGAATGTCTTCTAGACTTTTGACTTCATGAAGACTATGCATTGCTCACTATACTCCTCTTCCTCCACAGCCTTGTCCTCAAAGCATGGAGCTCAAGGGTGCACACAACCAACTCAATGCTTGCACATACTACAAACAGCCTTGTGGCTTATGTAGGTTTCATGCTTCACCAGGTGCTTGGCCATTTTGGCAGTTTTCATATTCATCTGTTGTGCACTTACCTTGCTTTACTTCTCTAACAAGCCTTGGACCATGGAGCCTCTGATCGGTCATCTCTTCTGCCTATACCGCATGTCCTTGCTATCCCCATATCTTGGGGGGCACCTCCCCTTGCATTCTGCCCAAAATCATCTGCATGGACTGGAAAATCATAGAAGACTCTTCTCCACCTGCTTTCACGGAAGATAGTTCATAATGCTGCTAGAGGTCATCAAAAGATCCCCTAGAACAGAATTACCATATGAGGGATCCCGACTTAGCATGACTGGACTAGTGTCACCCAACTGCATCACAATCATAGATATATATATACCTTTGTAAGACTAGAATAAGTCCAATCATACAAATTTAGATTTTTTGTTGTTCTAAAGACCAAAATTTCTACACAGAAAATAAAAGAGAAAATGAAAGAGAAGAAAAAAGAGGTAAACAAAAAACTTTTATGCAAAACAAAAGGAAGACATACTTAGCAAGCAAAGCAACACTTTATGTCGTCATCAGTGCCCAAGCATAAGCAGCTATACTAGGTTTCTAAAGACCCGCAAAGTCTCCTGGGCAAACCCAGTGCTTACTACAATATGTGACAATCATAGGCTTTAGTCAAAGATTGAGTGCCCATTTTCACATGAATCCAATAGGCATCATAGACTCAAGACCTTCTGTCACACATTTATTTCCTCTGGACATCTCGTTGGCTTGCATCTCCATCGAATGAAAATTGAATATCTAAGGCACAGCAATCACTATATATATCCCAACCTTGCAAAATGTTTCTTCCTTGCAATATGCTATACTGTAAGGCCAAGTATACCAAGGCTTCGAAACCAACATCTAACATTTGAGGCATGACAATAAACTTAAAGGAAAAACACTTTGTAACAGTAGGGAGTTCTAGGTTTAGCAGTCAGCTAGTTAAATGGGCCCAGTTAGCCTAAAAAGGGAGTCTCATTCATTGTAAACACTTTAGTATTCTCTTGTGTATGTTTTATCTAGGCTACAATATAGGTACTCTCTAAATAAATAAAGCTGCTTTTGCACTCCTTTGCCCTATGCCCTCCCTAAGCTGATGTACTAGATGGCTTTCATGTTGTCCCATAGACCTCTTGGTCTCCCGTGGATGTTAATAGACTTTCTTTCTTTCTTTCTAAGCTTGATTGTGGGTTTGCCACGTGGCAGCCTGTTGTCCCATAAGCAAACAGGGCCCACAATTCTAAAAGTATGTAAAGGGCCTTCAACTGTACTAAACATTCATTCTACACTCATGCAATTCACATTTCTCTCAATCAGCATCAGCCCAAAGGCCGCATATGCAAAGAACAGCATCTAACACCTAGCTAGCCAGCCATCAAAGGAGCTGCTTGATCCCTTGCTCTTGTAAGAGAGACCTAACCCTTCCCCTCTTCTACCTTTTCTGCTAATTTTAGCTAAACAGTTCTCTAGGTTCCCCAAAACTAGTGATTGTTACATAGCTACAGTAGAAGCCTTATTTCACACTTGGGTACAACAGACTGTGGAGGGTCATGAAAAAGATTTCAGTTGTGTACTCCTCTCATTTTATGTAGCTCCTACTCCATGAGCACCCGACATGCATAGAGTATTCATCCTAAACGCCCTTGGGATAATTATAGCCTTTAAAACTGTACCCATGAGGCATCACAAATCCATCCGCACTTCCACACAAGCCAGCCTTCAATGGCAGCACTTGCAATAATGGCATTCAGATAAAAAGTTTACTTGCTCAGATGCTCAAATTGAGAGCTGTGGCCATTGCCTAATGAAATTTGTGGCAATTTCTGGCTGCTGCAATCTCTGCTGGTTGCTCCTCTTTTTCCTGTTTTACAAGGGGATAAACCCAACAACTTAACCTAACCCTAGGACGTTTAGCCTATCCTTGGAAGATTTTGGTTACCCAGCTAGAGGGGAGGAAACCACCTACACATTTAAGTGGGGCATGGAACTCTCTTGCAATGACAGGAGAGAACCTAGAGAAGGACCTGGTGGCACAAATCCTCACAACTGTGGAGAGAGGTGTTTGTCACGCCAAGCCTTTGCTAATGACTGATCTCATTTCTGATCTCTCTCACAACCAGGAACTTCACGCTTGTATCCCAATTGGAGTGGGAGGTTCAGAGGCCCAAAAGCTCAAATCGAGATCTGAGAAGAAAGCTAGAGTAAGTGCAAAGAGCCCTGCCCTGATGCCGAACTAAGAAAGAGGAAGGTACAGATTTTAGGAAGGGGGAGAAATAGAACAAGGTGGAAGATGGACAAGGAAGGAGAAGCTAGGAGGGCGGGGCCCAAGGGGGGAGGGGGGGGGACGGAGGGGGGGAGGGAGGGGGGGGGGGGGTTTGTAGAGGAGGGGGCGGCTCCATAGATACTTTATTTGAAATGAAGAAATATGTGCCCCAGTCAGCACTGGAGTAGTATGAAATCATCACACTCTCTTGAAAATCTGCATGACGAGTGAAAGCTAGTGGATAGCCCTAGTAGAAAAGCAGGCCTCCCAACTTCAGCACTACAGGAAAATTTTCTCTCTTTTCAACCTGCTAGGGTCATCAGATTTTCTAGGTAAATGCTCAGCAGCATCATACAGATTTAAATTGAGAAGGTTTGTCATGGTTTCAGACCACACCAGTTCCAGCAAATTGCATGAGTCTCTCTCTATACTCCTCAGACCAAGATGAATTTCAGATTAACAGGGCCTCCTCGCCAGCATCCGGTTTCTTACCTCTCTTGTGTCTCTGGAGTCTATACTCCTTATTGTAAGTTGGATACGTACACCTGCACAAGCGTTCGCAGACACAGACACACATACGAAGGGTGCATGCTACTTCTAAACAAATGGAAAATCATTTGCCTTCTCAGTTTAATGTTAAAAATCAATGGAGGCTTATAAAACCATACCTGGAAAATGGATCCCAGCTTCCTTAGTGCCAAGGCTCTAGACTTCACTGTTTCCTTTGATGCATTTGATTCTGACAACACCTGTCCCAGACAAGTATGCTTCCGAGTTATATGGCAACCATGTACATCTCCCATAACCACTATTTTCCACCCCAATAATGAAGGAAAGAAACATTCGATTCCTAATTTCAAAATTGTACAACCAATAACATGAGACTTTAGCCTCTGAAAAGGTCCCCCACCTGCCCCCCTTTTTTTAGATCCAAAAACTGAAACCATGTGCCGGAGACAGCTCTGACAGCTCTCAAATTATAATCCACTGTATTACATGCCAAAAAAGTTCTTCCCAATAACAAAGGAAAGAAATTGATCAACTCCTAGTTTCAAGACTGTACAAGCAGTAGCATAAGATTGTTAGCCTCTCGTAAGCGCCCCCCCCCCCCCCCCTGTCCCCTCAAAATCATTCAAGGCAGACAGCTCTTAAATGATAAGCCATTGCATTAGATGCCAAAAAAGTTCTTCCCAATAACAAAGGAAAGAAATTGATCAACTCCTAGTTTCAAGACTGTACAAGCAGTAGCATAAGATTGTTAGCCTCTCGTAAGCGCCCCCCCCCCTGTCCCCTCGAAATCATTCAAGGCAGACAGCTCTTAAATGGTAAGCCATTGCATTAGATGCCAAAATTTTCTCAGTTTTCAATTCCCACTCTCCGTTTGTGTCCCGAATCTGGCCAGGACGGCTATAAGCCTTGCCAGGGACGTAACTGGCTTCCAAAAACGTGTGGTCTAATTTCTGTATTTGACTAGAACGAAGGGGATAACCCTTGGTCATGACACCATCATCTCAGTGAGAACAAGGGAGGGCTGATCCCTTTCCATCAGGATATTACTGCGTCTAGATTTGGAACATAAAACACAAACAAATGAGCTGTTAACAGGTCCAAGTACACTCCCAGGTCATATATAGCAGATAGTTTCCCTTCACCATGGCTTCTAATGCTGGATGGAGTCAGAAAACCCAAGCAATTGAAAAAATTTTGATGCACATTTGCTTCAAGAAAAAATAGGAAAAGACAGAAAACAATATCAAAGAAAGAAATACGTGATGCAATTGTCAAAGAAGTAAAAATCCTTCAACCAGTTCCTAAGTGTGCCTAATCAAAAGATACTTCAATTGTGCTGCACAAAAAGAAGTAATGTAATTGCCCAAGCTTCCCCTTCCATGTTTCCTACATGTCTACTTCATTTACTCTGCATAATCTGAGCCAGAGTGAAGAATGTCTATCACATAGATCATGCAGAAACTCACTGTTTGACAGACGTGCATAAGAGTAACCTCGATATCAGCAACATTTATTTTCCACAAAGAATTAATCATGGCTTCTTTATGGGCCTCCAAGAAACTTGCAATCTCCTCTTCACCCCCCTCGGCAGATGTTTCAAGCTTACTCTTAATGTTCTCTTGCATTTGCATCAGAGCAATGGCACCTGCTCAATATGAAGAAAGGTTTCAGACAAAATGGTAACTTAAGTTCTTGAATCTATACATAATTGAGCTCACGACACATTACCAGACATTACCACCACTCAACCTCTTCATGGTATCAATCTTAGCACCATGTCGGAGGGGTATCAAACTTGGCGTACCTGAGGCAGCTGTCACTTGGGACTTTATAAAATGGCCCTTATCCCTGACCCACTCAGCAACAAAAGGGACGCCCATAAGAAAGAGATTCTTTCCAAGCTGTTTTGCAGCTTGCCGCTTGTAGATGTAACCGATAGTGTGCAACATAGGCTCACCAAATGCTGCAAATAACCAAGAATAGCCTTTAAAATCAACTCTCATAAATAATAAGGCATGTAACTAGCATTAAAGAAGTGCATTATATGTAATATTTGCATGTATTACTTTAGCAGCTGATCACAGTAATGAAATACTTTACTTTTATATGAAAGAAAAAGTCTACATGGAACTACAACAATGATAAATTCATGTATCAGACTATTTATGTAAGTGCTAACATGGCAAACCGGGACAATAACCTCTCATGACTCAACCAACGGGAAGAAGACCTTTGGGAAACAGCTGTGACTATATTCATTTCAAAGAAGTGACTAGATATAGACAGAGCTCACTGCCTATACTCCTGGAATAATGCATGGGCAGCTTCCATCTGGTAAGCTATCATCCTAACTCGATACTACAAACTGCTGGATCACAGCAAAGCCAAATGGCACCTTTCAAAACTTAAAGGCTCTTATGTAAATGGGCACACCCAAGCATTCTTGTTGAGGGCACAAATGTGGCCACTAACAATTGAGTCTTTTCCCAAACTAAAGCGGGAATCTACCTTCACATTGAGATACTGGATGAGCTTATGTTAGAAATAACTTGAATTTCAGTCAACTTCCGTCAGTCTCTAGATGTATACCTTTTCATTCATGCCTAATGGTGGATTAATTTTAACATATAAATGCCTCGATTTCCTCAAATGCATCCTGACTTATATGATAAATTTTTGGTAATGAAGACAGTGTTCCTTTATTTTCTCAACAGATCATAAACCAAAGAAAAGACGGGTGACGGTTGCATAACATTCAAACGTATCTTTTTGTGCTGTGATCATATGTTATAGGCATTTGAGCACTTTATTGATGCTGTGATCATATATTATAGGCATTTGAGAGCTTTACAAAAGAGACTCCAGCTAATCAAAATGATGCATAGAAGGCAGCCCCAAAAGATGGTGGTTGCTCAAGTCTTGCCCAACAATTACAAAAGATTATATATATCTATGTGTCTATCTATCTGTATGCATGCGCGTGCGCACACACGCACGCGCGCGCGCGCGTGTGTGTGTGTGTGTGTGTGTGTGTGTGTGTGTGAGATACGCATCTTCTCCATCCATGTGCAGATGGGCAACCATCCCGAAGAAATATGCAATCTTCCATTCACTGAAGGCTGGTCCACAAATGCAACCAGAACCTGGCAATGACCTCCTAGGGCACCTGCTCGATCCAATGCAGCTCTATTGAAGGAGTCCAAGCAGTTGCCTCTAGCTAGAGACAAGGACCAATGCATGTAATATACAAGAAGAAGGGAACCTCTCCGATTTCCAGAAAAGGCCAAATCCACTCTCCCACATCTTATTAAACCTTGTGAAGGGGCCAGCCCTTCCACAAATAAAGTTGCCACCCTGACTTGCCTTGACTTGTAGTGTGGCTGGCACTGGGTCAATGATCCGGTCATTGCCAAGCGGCCCTATACCCTGATCCTTTGCAGCTTGCTCAAGTCTGAAACCCATCCAGATTTGGGCCTCCATTTGTCTCTAGCTGAAGGTGTCCGGGCCCCACTCTGTAATATCTGGACAGCGGACGGTAAGGATCCTAGGGCTCGATGTAAGAACCAGACCTAAGGAGAACTCTCCTAGAGAATTGTTCCATACTAGCATGGGAGAGCTAAGGATCTGTGCAAAACATCCCTCCAATACTCACGGATGGTGGAGTCTATCTCTACTATCTTGGTGCCTACCCCCCTCAGATGAGAGAGGCCCTGGTTTCTAGAGTGCAGGAAATGGTCACCAGTCCTCCCTTTGCTTGGCGCAGGATCACTATCTAGCCTTGGCTCCGCGGCCTGCCCTAAATGCCATACAATACAACGCAAGGGCTCCCTCGAGTCCCTCTAGCATAGTAGGCCCGAAACGTACGAAACGTTTCACATATGAAACCCGCATTTCGGGGCCCCCAAAAAACCCGCAATGTTCAAAAAACCCTAATTTGCCCGATTTTGGAAAATATGGTGTTCATTGCATTTTTGCTGGCCATAGGTGTCAAAGCGCCGCCCATACATCGCTCGTATGCTAAAATCAATCTTCAGCCGTACAAATTTGCCTTTAGCCCATCCAAGTGCAGCACGGACATGAATCATGATTCATGATTCCACGTATCTTTGTCAATTCTGAAATATGACCATTGATGCTTGAATCTACAATGATGTGTTGAATTAGAAATTAGAAATTAGTAATATGTTTCAAGCATCCAATTTCAAGTTCTAAGTGATGTGCATATTGAAAAGTCTGTAAAAACACTATATAAATTCCTTGGTTAAAGTGTTGAAAAGCATAGAGTGGTTTCAAGCAACCATCCAAGAGAATGTCTCAGGGCTTTGGGTGTGAGCCAGGAAGCATGTCAAGAGGCATGGAGATACAAGATAAGACGACAAACAAATAAACCTCTTAACTGAGGTCAATTAAGCTCAAACATGACTTTAAAATAGGTCGATGTGTAGGACTACTCATTGGTATAGTCAAAAATCAATTCTGACCACTTTGAAATTTTAGGTTTTCAGGTGCACATGGCAAACTGACACATGGTACACGACACATGGCAAGATGCATGTGGCAGGCGAGTTGGCAGCAAGGCTAGCTGGCCATGCATGAGGGGGTGAATGGCATGCAAGATGACGTGTGTGGGGACCTGGGAAAACGGGCAAGGGAGTGGGATGGGCCTATAAAAGAAGGCCCTCCCTCCCTCATTCCACACAAAAAAATCCCTCGTCCATTTTCTGTCCCTCCTCCCTCCATCATGCAGCAGCCCTCCTCCCTTCCCCATCTTGGTGCAGCCAGCCTCTTCTCAGGCCCTCTTGGTGGTGCAGCAGTCTTCTCTCTTTTCTGCCAAGCTTTCTCTCTTTGTACAGCAGCCATCTTCTCTCTCTACCAATGTAACCAAAAAACGTGTTTCAGGGCCCTGACGCCCTGAAACGTTTCGCCTAGAAATGGTTCGGCGAAACACCCGAAACGTGGTGTCTTGGGAAAAACGTAGGCTGTCACTTGCCACCTGTATTGGGAAAAACATAGGCTACCACCTGTCACCTATAGGTTGTAACAGTGTATTTGAGAGCTCTTTTGAGAGAGAGAGAGAGAGAGAGAATCTAGAGGTAAATTTTTATACAATATATATAATTTATTTAAGAAAACATTTTCTACCACGTTTCTAGGCAAAACGCCTATCAAAACCTAGAAACACGTTTCTAGGTGACACTACTCTCTACAGTTTCAGCCCTCTCTCTCTATAGTTTCAGCCCTCTCTCTCTACAGAAATCTCCTTCTCTTGTCACTTTTGGATCAACAGAAACATCCCTTTCTCTTCCCCCTACCTTGGTGCAGCATCAGCATTCTCTCTTCTGCCAGTCTTTCTCTACAATAGATTTTCTATCTCTATACTTTCAGATTTCTCTCTGTAGAAATCTCTCCTTTTCTTCACCGGAGCAGCAGCAGCATCCCTTTCTCTTTCCCCTACCTTGGAACAACAGCAGCACTCTCACTGTACACCATTACTCCACTCCAAGGCTTTCCCTTCCTCCTTGCATCACTTTCTCTCTCTCCAGCCCCAAGCTTTCATCTATTCCAACAAGAGGGGCTGCAACTGCGCCAAGGGCTCTGTAGCCAATGGAGCACGAGTACAAGGAGGGTTTGAGTCTGATATTTGTTCATCCAAGATTCATTTGTGCATTGATTTCTTTCTCTTTCCTAGAGATCTAGCATGAGCAACTAATGTGGGACGAAGTTATGATTATGCAGGCATCCTCCTTGCGGATTGTGGTGCCCACGGAGTCCTGTCCCCTCTAGTTCCAGCATTGAGTCATTCCTTATATAAAGCATCAATTTGAGCATCCCTTGTTTTTCAGTTGTGTCTGAGCTTAATTCAAAGTTTGTAAGGTGCATTGCACCTTGGTCTTTATCTCCATTTGAGCCATTAAGGAGCTTGGATAAAGGGGGGAGAGCGGGGGGGGGGGGGGCCGTCTTGGCCCCTCAACTCGAGTGCAATCATTGAATATCTCTTATTGCTCTTTGAAGTTATCAAGAAATGCAAGCATTCTCATTCATGCAAACTCCAATCCAACTTGCATCCATGTGCATTGTGCGGAGTCCGTTAAAACAGTCTTTAAAACCCTTTATCTGAACTGTTGAAAAGCATAGACTGGTTTCATTGGTATCAGAGCCCAAGTAGTGGTCCCTTACTCTATGTTTTTCCCTTGTTGAGGTCCTTTCTTGTTCTCCATTGAGTCAAATCTGCCATCATGGCAACCCATGGTCTTGAACCTCCTCCTAGTCTCCATTAATTGAGTTCTCTCTTGTCCAATATAGTTCAAGAAATGCAAGTCCTAGAGAGTAACCATGAGGGACCCACGGACCAGGGCCCCAATCCCAAGGAAGAGGCCGTGTGGACATCCACAACCCTAGCACGGAGGATAAGTCCTTTGCCTACCCTCCTCAACGTAGAAAGCGGATCCAAAGTCCATCTCTTGCAGGGCACACAAGTAGACAAAGATATGCTATTGCTGACACTTCATATTTCACTTAATACAGTCAGTGTTTTGCAATTGATTCAAACATTGATTTTCAGGACACTTTGAGTACATTTTCTTGCACCATGTCTATGACTAGCAACCTCAATTTGGAGACACCTGCTAAGCTAGACAACTCCAATTACGGCACATGAAAATACCGAATAGAGACCATTCTTGTTCTTCAAGACAAATGGGAGTATGTCGATGGGTCTACACCTAGACCATTGGACGATCAAGCCAGTAGTAGCTCTACTCCACTTGTTGTCACAGCACCAGCAGAGAGATCTACAACGGGATCTCCAGCTACACCAACAGTGTCCGCACTTGTAGCAGATCCTGCCATTGCCCGAGCACAGGCAACATGGGACAAGAAAGACAAGTATGCATATCATATGATCAATAAGAATGTGTAAGATGTCATGCTAGGACAGCTCAACATAGTCAAGACATCAAAAGAAGCATGGGATATGTTCGCAGCTCTTTATGAGTCCAAGAACACTTCAAGGATTCTCACACTAAGAAACCAGATAAACTAGAGTTTCCGCAACAACAATGAAACCGGCCATGCTTACGTACTCACGATCAAGGATTACAACAATCAACTCACAGTAGCATGAGAGACCATGAATCCAGTAGAAATGGTTCAAGTCATCCTGAATGGACTAGGAGAGAGATACGAGAATCTAGTCCACAGTATTGCCATCCAAGGACAAATTCCGACACTGGAAGAACTCCAGTCACTTTTACTTGGTGAGGAACTCAAGACGCAAGCCATTCACGCACGCAAAGGTCATTCCAATGATCAAGCATTCAGAGCTTCAGATAGAAGCAAAGGCAGAGACAGAGGCATAGGTAGATCATTCCAACCAAGTAATCATCATTAGCAACAAAGTCAGCATCAAAGTCAGAATCAGCATCAGCATCAGCATCATCATCATCATCATCCGTAGCAACATCAGCATCAACAAAGAGGAAATCATTCCAATCGAGAAAGATTCCAAGGACGAGGGAATGCATCCACCAACGTGTCAAACATTCAGTGCAACTACTATCATAAGTTTGGACACTATGAAAGAGATTGCCGCAAGAAGCAGTACGACTAAGTCGGGAAGATTGCCACAAGAAGCAGTACGACCAAGGCAGTCAATCCAATATCAATCAAGGAAATTTTCACGGAAGAGGAAATCGTCGTGGTGGACATTCTAGTCACAGTCATTATGCCAATGAACCTGAGAACATGTTTCTTGCAAGCGAGGATATGCAGAAGACTGAAACAGTGTATCTTGATATTGATTGCAATTCGAAAAGGGGATTTAATTATCAAGTCGACCAAGCATATCAAAATCCTTGATACATCGACAGCGGTGCATCATCTCATATGACAAAACATCAGGAATAGTTCACAGAGATGAAATCATTAGAAGGACAGAAGAATGTCATCTACACATCTGATTATACACCGAATCCAGTTCAAGGAAAAGGCATTGTCCCCAGAAGAACCACAGCAATTCAAACGGTCTACTAGGGAAAGCAAACCTCCAGCCAGATTGACATATGCTCAGAAAGGCAAAGCAATTCAGGTTAAAACCACCACCTACGCTCTTATGACTACATCATGGCTACAGAAGAGCTAGTGTACTTCGAAGACGCAATTGACAAGCCAAAATGGCAAACTGCTATGAATGAAGAAATGGAAGCTTTGTACAAGAATAATATTTGGAAATTATGCGATCTTCTAGCGGGAAAGAAGGCCATAGCAAACAAAGGGGTATACAAAGTTAAGTACAATCCAGATGGAAGTATTGAAAGATACAAAGCCAGACTAGTTGCAAAAGAATTTGCCTAGCAATATGATCAAAATTATAATGAGACTTATGCTCCAGTAGCAAAGATGGATTCCATACGATTCTTGATATCACTAGAATTTCAGCAGATGGAATGTGTACCAGCTCGATGTCAAGAATGCGTTTCTCAATGGTTACCTAGACGAGGAAGTCTACATGCAACAACTAGCAGGTTATGTTGAACCAAAAAAGGAGAATCAAGTTTGCCATCTCAAGAAAAGTCTCTATAGCTTACAGCAAGCACCCAGAAGTTGGCATAGCAGAATCGATAAGTATTTTGCTAACCTGGGATACATGAAATCCAATGCAGATCATACTCTCTACTACAAAGTTCAAAGGGAAGACATTACTATTGCACTTTTGTATGTAGATGATCTAACTGTGACCGGAAGCAAGGATAGCTTCATCAAAAAGCTAAAACAAGACTTCTTATTTGCAAAGTTCAACATGAAAGATCTTAGACTTATGCACTATTGTCTTGGAATTGAGTTCTGGCGATATTCAGACAGCACCTTCATGAGTCAGCTGAAATATGTTAACAATCTCCTTAAAAAGTTTCATATGGCAGATTGCAAGATTGCAACCACTCCCATGGAACAGAGTATGAAAATTACAAAACGATTCAAAACACCCTACCGTCAATGACACGTACTATGGGCAATTCATCGGATCTCTTATATATCTGACTATCACATGGCCAGATATTTGTTATATAATAAGCTCACTAGCACAGTTTATGTCAAATCCAAAACAGTCCAACTAGAATGCAGCCAAAAGAATCTTGAGATACATTAGAGGTACAAGACAGTTTGGAATAGAATACAGAGGAAGTCATCCAAGGTTGCATGGATACTGTGACAGTGACTATGCCGGAGATCATGAGACCAAGAGATCGACACAAGGATATGCATTTTTCCTTGGTCAAGGTGCTATATCATGGTTGTCTAGCAAATAGCAACCAACTGTTTCTTTGTCTTTAACTGAAGCTGAATATAGAGCACTCACTATAGGTGCATGTGAGGCTATATGGCTTAGAAGACTATTGTCAGAAATAATTATTTTGATGAATCAAAGCCAACAACAATATACTGTAATAAGCAATCGGCTCAAGCATTGGACAAGAATCCAGTATATCAAAGCACATTGATGTCAGAGAGCACTTCATCAGAGAAAGTGTTACTTGGTGGCATCACACTGCAGCATTGTGATAGCAAAGAAAATATTGCAGACATCTTTACCAAACCACTCGGTAAAGTGCTTTTCGAGAAGCACCGACAAGCTCTTGGTTTGACTCAGAGGAAGGACATTCCCATTAAAGAGATATGCTCAATCCTTCAATTCCCCAGAATCATCATCTTGAGAGAAGGCCTACTTCATGATGTTGATCTTGAGGGAAGGCATTTAGAAACAATGCTCAACATCATGTGATCATATGTGCAGAGCGCTAACCTAATAGAGTGCTATAAAGGAAAGGGTTAGATGCCCTAACCCTAACCCTAAAAGAGTTTGAATATATTCTACAATTTCAACTAAATCTAGTGTACAGTTAGTCATTTGTGGTGTGCTCTCTAGCTGTGCCCTCTCTCCTCATCTCCACTCTTCTCCCCCCTCTGCATATTTTGTCATGATAGTCCAATGGGGCATACTCCGTCAACAACAAGGAGAGACCGTTAGTGAGTATGTTGCTCGCTTTTCGGATATTTTGTTGAAAGTTCAAGCATTCAATAGGAAGAATAAAAAGGAACAACAAAAAGTTCTTTGCTGGGATAAGGTATACCATTTAGAATGAGGTAGATGGTACGGGGCTTTGTTTATGGGCTTACTGCTAGGCCCTAGAACAATGGCATGATCCACATCCCTCTTGTGAGGCAATTGGGATGGCATATCAGCAAATACATCAGCAAACTCCGAGAGCAACTATTGCATATCACAATCCTCAACACGGGGAATGCACCGGCTGCTACTCCCCGACTCCCTTGCTGCCCCCTCTCAGCCTCCTCTTGTCTCCCTCCCCGCCCCTTTCTCCTCTCTCCTCTCAGCCCCCTCCCTACCTTACCTCTCCCTCCTCCCTCAGCCCCTCCTTGCCTCCCTACCCCTGCCTTCTCAGCCCCCTTCCCTCGCCCTCTACCCCCGCCCCCTACCTCACTGCTCAGCCCCCTCCCCCCCGCCCCCTACCCCCGCCTCTCAGCCCCTCCCCAGCCCTCTACCCCCGCCCCCTCCCCCCACTTCTCAGCCCCTCTCCCCCGCCCTCTACCCCCACCCTCTACACCTGTCCTCTACCCGTGCTCCTCAGCCCCCCTTCCCCCGCTCTCTACCCCCGCCCCCCTCCCTCGCCCCCTCAGCCCCTACGATTTCGTCACAGCCTTCAGAATCGCTTCCCTCTTCAATCCATGCAAATCCAACCAACAGTCTCCCGCACTGTATACACAATCCCACTGTGTGCACGATCCAGGGAAATGCGTTCAGTTTCGCCCTCGCTGTCCAAGTCCTGAATTTGTGGCCAGCTGCTCGTCGAATAGCGCTCCACCATGCGTCACGCCATGCTGCACCTTGGAATCCCAATATCAAAGGGCTCCCTCGATACGTATCTCTGTCACGCTTCCGCTCACAAGTGCGTTCCGCCTCCCTGGTCAATTCGCCTAACACCCAGCAATCTCCTTGCTGACCAGTGCGGGATGACCACCGAACAGACCCGTCGTCTGTCAGATCAAAATTCGTCCCCTCTCTATCTCCTAGCCTTTTGCTCTGATACCAATTGTAACAAAACTTACTCTTTCTACTAGTAAATCACGGGAATAACCATATCTTTCCTCCCAGCCAACCTTGCTGAAGCATGAGAGCTGACAGAGAAAATTCGAATTCCTAAAGCATGCGTGAATAGTTCATTCTCTTCTCTCTCTAGCTTCAACAAGCCCCATCTCCCTAGATGGATCTAGATGCCACATGTCATCATCATAGGGCCTTCCTAATGCAACATTTTACCCCTCTCTTGGGATGCTTTAATATCCTTTACCCCTAGACACATTCCTTGCATTAGGCCCTTAGCCTTAGATCCACCTAGTCCAGTGCTTATCAACCCTCACCTAGGACCTTGACATTAATTCCCTCCCGATCATTTACATGAAACGCAAACAAATAATTACAAACATAGATCCTTTAAGGGAAATGTCGACTGATTCTTCCGAGGTCATGCTATTTCGGCTAGAGCGTAACATTCCTTCCCTCTTCACTCCGCAACTGGTATACGGATTGCCAGGTAGCTTCGGATAGAGGCTGACCATGCCATGCAACCAACACCGTGGGTATCTTCTGATTTCGTATTTGCATTGTTCCTCGGTCCAGGATTCTTGTTGGTTTACGCCTTGCATTATCCTCTATCTCCTGAAACAAAACCACACCTTCGATTAGTGAGTCACCTATATGTAAAAATTTCTTTAAGCGCGAAACATGAAACACTGGGTGCACCTTACACCCCTGTGGCGATTCTAATTTATAGGCTACCTTGCCTATTCTCTTTAGAATTAACCACGGCCCACAGTATCGAGGTGATAACTTAGCACACTCTCCTGAAGTTAACGACTTCGAGTGCAAAGGAACTTTGAGAAAAACTTTTTCTCCTTCCTTAAATACTCTTATAGACCGGTTTTCATCCGCATACACCTTGGCTCTATCCATAGCCTGGCAGATATTAGCTCTCGCAAGTGCTAGCATCTCTCGCATCTGAACTACAAAGTTCGCGGCACTAGGCACTTTCTGAGGTGCTCCAACTATAGTTGGATTTGCTAGTCTATAACCATAGTTCAGCTCAAACGAACTGAACCCTGTAGAGAAATGTTTTCTATCATTGTAGGCAAACTCTAACAATGGCAACCACTTGTCCCATGTATGTTGCCTCAATGACACATATGCCCTCAGCATATCCTCTAAAGTCTGGTTGACTCTTTCCGTCTGACCATCCGTCTCAGGATGATCCCCACTACTCATTCCCAACTCAGTCCTTAGTGTCTCAAATATCGCTGTCCAAAAATGACCGGTAAATCTGACATCTCTGTCTGACACTATGGATCTAGGCAATCCATGCAGACGAAATATATGTCTAATAAACAAATCCGCCACTTGCGGGGCACTAACAGACTCTCTAGTCGGAATGAAGTTAGCCATCTTGGTTAGACGATCAACCACCACAAGGATAGAATCATACCCTCCTTGTGTCGTAGGCAGCCCTACAATAAAGTCCATGGAAATGCTCTCCCACTTACTTAGTGGTATTTCCAAGGGTTGTAAAAGTCCGGGTGGCTTCACCTGCTCGGCCTTACTTACCTGACACGAGAAACACCGTGTCACATATTCATGAATATGCTTTTTCATCTTTGGCCAAAAGAAATCTCGCTTCACGAGATCATATGTCTTTTCGACTCCTGGATGTCCCGCACACGGGCTATCATGGCACTGCCGAATGACTCTCTGCCTGAGATCATTCTGACTAGGTACTACAACCTTGCCATTTCTTTTCAGCATACCATCCCTTATGGTATATCTTGCATATGTTTGGCCTTTTCGGGATGCCATGTCATCCTTTTCGTTTTCCTCGGGTCTAAAATAAGCTCTGGACAAACTCGTCCACCTTTTGAGTTTCTCTGATCTCGGTCATTAGAGCACTCTCTAATACCGTGAAACTCACGTTGTGCATAATGCGAGACAACGCATCAGCAACCTTATTATCCTTTCCTCTTCAGTACCGAATCGTTAAATTAAACTCCTGCATGAGCTCTGCCCACCTAGCTTGGCGGCCCCTCAAGTCAAGCTGTTTACAAAAATGTTTCAAAGTATCATGATCCACATCCACATAAAACTCTGAACCATATAAATAATGCCTCCATGTTTTCAAAGCATCGATAACAGCATACAACTCCAATTCATGAGTTGGCCAATTCCTTTGAGAGGGAGAAAGCTTCTTGCTTTCAAAGGCTACTGGCCTTCCCTCTTGAAGGAGGACTGCTCCTACCGCAATGCTACTTGCATCGGTTTCCAGGAACAACGGTTTCTGGGGATAAACTATTTTTAACACCGGTCCTGTGACCACAGCTTGTTTTATGGTGTTAAAACTTTCTTATTGATTCTGTCCCCATATAAAAGGTACTTTATCTGAGGTCAAATCAGTCAATGGCGATACTATTTCGGAATATCCTTTGATATGTCTTCTATAAAATTGGACAAATCCCAAGAATGATCGCAACGCGGTCAGACTCTCAAGGATTGGCCAAGTTAGTATCGCAGCCACTTTCTTCGGATCCATTTCTACCTCCTTTGAAGTAATTATGAATCCTAAATATTCAAGCCTAACCATACACAGTATAGTTTTCTTTTTATTTACATAAAGACTGGCTTTCCTCAAAGTACTGAACACTATTCTTAAGTGTTCACGATGCTCAGTAATACTTTTACTGAACACTAGAATATCGTCAATAAAATGTACTACAAACTTTCCGATATACAGACGTAGTAAATCATTCATAAGCATGACGAATGTCGCTGGAGCATTGGTAAGTCCGAAGGGCATTACCAAAAACTCATAATGACCAAACCTACTTCTGAAAGCGGTTTTATGCACATCCTCGGCTCTAATCCGGATCTGATGGTAGCCACACTTAAGATCTATCTTGCTGAAAATCACGGCTCCATGCAATGCATCTAGCAAATCATCAATCCGAGCCATCGGATACCTGTGCTTAACAGTGATATTATTCAATGCTCTGTAATCTATACAGAGGCGAAACGTATCATCCTTTTTCTTCTTTAATATCACTGGCGAAGCAAAAGGTGAGAAACTTGGTTGAATCTGCCCCAACTTGAGGTATTCTTCCAGTTGTCTACGCACCTCCGCCTCTTCAGTAAAACTCATTCTATAGGGAGGTCTATTTACAGGTTCTGCCCCCGGAATCAGTTCAATCTTACGCTGAACATTCCGGTCTGGAGGTAACCCATAAGATAGTTCATCCCTAAAACATTCAGAGAACTCCTCTGTTATAAGATTAGTCAGCTTGGCCATCTCACCACTTTGCGTAACATCAGTGCTAGCCGAAGAATCATCAACCGGCTCTACCGATGCTGTGCAAAGGAATAAAAACTCTTCTTGAGCTTTTCGGATTTCCATCACGGAAACCAACGGTCCCTGAGGTATATCTTTCTCACCTCGCAAGACATAAAGCACATCATTCATCTTGAATTGATATACGTGCTTTTTCCAATCAATGGCTGGATTCTTCCTAGAATGCCACGCCATACCCAAGGCTATATCTGCATGAGCAAGCTTGGTCATTTCAAAATCAAGCTTCTCAACATAGTCCTGAATACGAAGCTCCAACTGGGTAACCCTTGGGTCCCATACTTCAGTTGAACTTCTATCTACCATCCTGACTGTACACGCATAGTCAGATGGACTTGTCTTTAATTTCAGCCTCTTCACGAGCTTGGAGTTAATCACATTGTGAGTTGACGCCGAGTCAAACAACACAATGACATCATGATTGGCCACTTGCCCTTTCATTTTAATTAACTCCGTATCATTAAAGGCTGTATACCCCGTTGCTGCGGGCTTAGATAGGATGTTATCAGGTGCACTCGTTACTAGCTTAGCAACAGACACACATAACAAACAAGGTACTGACCTCTGAGAAGATCCCGCTAGCTGAATCTGCATCTCTTCCGCTCTGGGACTTCCCTCCATTTCCACGTCGCATTTTGAGATCACCATCTCAGCCATCCGACGATCTTTGTTACATGGACAATCCTTCCACTGATGAGGCTGAAGGCATCCAAAACACAAGCCTTCTCTCCTCGCCTTTTCTCTTTGTTCTGGGTTTAAGGAAGACTTAGACCAAGCCCGGGCTGCCATTGGGGTTACTTTCCTCTTCACTCCAATGGTGGTACTTGGTTTAGGAGTTTCAGCCGCTTTCGCCTGCTTGGCTTGACCACTCGGCTGAGAACCACTCCCTTTACTAATCCATTTCTTCTTAAACCCAGATTTCTTCGGATACCCATACTAGGTTCCGACCTGTGCAAACCCACTTGGCCTGCTCCCTTGGTATCTTCATAGTTCAGGGCTATGGCTATTGCATCATCTAACGTGTTTGCGTACTTAGCCCAAACTTCCATTTTTATCCGATCATTCAATCCAAATATGAAATCTTTCACTTGGATTGATTGAGGCAGGGGTTCATCGACCTTCATTACGCTCTCTCGAAACTTATCAGTGTATTCTGCCACTGACAAATTTCTCTAACGAAGGTTCCTATATTGATCCCAAGCTCGGGATGCTTCGTCAGGAGGTAAGAAGTGTTTCCTGAATTCTCTTTTAAACCCCTCCCAGGTAGTGGATGCTATACCATCTTTTTGTTGCTTAATCCACCACCGATCCGCTGCCTCACTAAACATGTAAGTGGCCTCGCGGATCTTCTTGATATCATTCCTAATTTCACAAATGGCGAACGCCTCGTCCCATTTGTGTAACCAGGTCTCAATGACATCGGAACTACGGTCATTCATCCGACCAGAATACTTTTCCGGCCTGTAATTGGCAATATTTGGTACTTTAGCCTTCCTAGGCTCGACCATATGGACACTAGACTCCGGTTCCATTGAAGCCTTTCCTTTCTCATCTCCAGAAGGTCTAGCAGACATACTGTGTATCGCTCTTCTAAGTTCAGACTACCCTGCATTGGCCTGTAACTGTTGCGCTAATGCTGCAAGGCATCCTCAAGCAATGCAATCCTGCCAGATAAGGTGTGAGCTACTAGGCGTGAGACCTGCTGGGTCCGCCGGACTCCTGGCCTCCTCCTCTCGCAGATGAGGATTGTCAGTTCAAAGATTCAGGGCCTCGAGGGTCTACCTCACCGCCGCCGCAGGCAACTGATTCGTAACCAACTTCATCCAAGTGTTACTGGGGGTCCCATGGACATTCTGATGATTCAGGAACACAAATTGGATGCCAGGGATTGTTCCAAGTCGGGTAAGCTTCTTTCAGGCCACACTTTTTGGTCACCCGCCTTGGACACCAAGGGAGGTACTTGCATTTCTGTTTCTTCTTCTATACTCCCCTTGGTGATTGGACACGGGATCATAGTCCCTTCCAGAGCTCAGTGGATTATACTTTTGATTGATGGGCATAAGGTTGGTCTCTTAAACCTTTATGCACCCAATTCTAGAGGGGATCGAGTTCTTTTTTGGAAGGAACTGCTCTCTTGGTCACATATTGCAGATGCTTGGATTATAGGGGGCGATTTCAACATGGTTGAAATGCCCTCAGACAAAAGGGGTGGTAGGGAAGTTGGCCTTCACTCCCTAGAGAGAGCAGCGTGGGATGCCTTCCTTTTTCAATACAGCAGTGAGGATGCTTGGCATGATGATGTTTTTCACACTTAGCCACATTCTCTCCTGTTTTCTTGGTCGAACAGGAGATTGCAAATGCCTATACATGCACGGATTGACAGATTTTATGTGGATGATTGGGCTCTTGACAGAGGTGGTACTGTTTACATTGCAGCTGGGGTGTCCACTTCGGATCATTTTCCGTGGTTTTGATGGTCTCAGATTCCCATGTGAGGCGCCGCTCTGCTAGTGTCAAGATTCCATATTCTTTCTATGCAGAGGAGGGCCTTACAGAGACAGTGTTGAGGACTTGGGTATCTCATTTGCAGGATGGGCAGCTTTCTCCTTCAGACTTAGCCGCAGCCCTCTCTGATATCAGTGACTTTTATCTTTCAGTTGCTTGTATCAGAAGGGGTGAGATCCTCAGGCGTGAGATAGGTATCCGCTAGCAGTTGGCTGCCCTCCAAAGGGAGGAGCAGAAGAGGCCTACAGATGCTTGGATTCAGGAGCGCCTTGCTGCAACAAGGGCTCAGTAGCAGTCACTTTTAGATCAGAGAGCAGAGTATGCCTTTCACGCCAGAGAGTCATTTGGACATAGAAGGGAGGTAGGGTCAACAAGCAGTTCTTCTACTCTTGGCCCCAAACATAGTAGGGAGAGCATCTCACAGCTTGTTGACTCAGGAGGAGTTCTCCAGACACATCCAGAGGCCATCTTCCAGGTTGCTACCGATTTCTATGCCTCCCTTCTTACAGCAGATACAAACACTCACGCCATAGATGATGCTAGAGTGGTTATTTGGCGACACGTACCTGGGTTGGTGATAGGGGATATGACTGTTTCACTTGATGCACCCTTCACCAATGTAGAGTTCAAGACTGCTCTCTCTGCCCTTCACAAGGGCAAGTGTCCTGGTTTAGATGGACTTACCCCCTTATTTTTTATTACTTTTTGGGATCAAATTGGGGATCATATTACCTCAGCCCTGCAAGGTGTATGAGACTCGGGTGAGATGCTAGACTCACTTACGGAGGGCCTCATTCATTTGATTCCGAAAGGGGGTTGTACGAATTTAGTGTCTTAGTGGAGACCGATCACCTTGCTGGGTACCTTGTACAAAATCCTAGCTAAAGCTATCAGCCTTTGTATGCAGCCCTTTCTACAATATCTTATCCATGATACGCAGACGGGTTTTGTGCATGGCAGGAGCATCTTTGATAACATCTTCTCATTTTGGGAGGCTTCGGAGTGGGCCATGCATAATGGCCACAGGCTGGCCATTCTACTCTTGGACTTTGAGAAAGCTTATGACAGGGTAGACGGGGGCTTTCTGGAGGGCACACTTACTCGATTTGGCTTCTCAGATGCATGGATCAGAGGGGTACCAGCCCTCTATAGATCAGCAGCCCACAGCCAAGTTCTTATTGGTGGTGGAGTCAAGGGAGACAGGTTTGAGAATACCAGATCAGTCCATCCGGGTTGTCCCCTAGCCTCCTTTTTATTGCTTTTTGTGGCTGAGGCTATGAGCTATTACATTAGAGCTCAAGCTGGAATCGTAGGGCTCAGGCTTCCTCTGAGGCAGAAGGATGAGCTCTTAGACAGTGAGTTGGCAGATGACACGGCTGTATTTTTGGATGCCACTCCACAGACACTGAATTCATTCCGGACAGCATTGGATTTGTTTTGCATTGCGGCAGGTGCACACATTAATTGGAACAAATCCAATGGCTTTTGGATCAGTGATGAGGACACTCCAGTCTGGGGGATTGACATAGGGTTCACTTGGATTCAGAGAGGAGTCTCTGTCAGATATCTAGGATGCCAGGTTGGGTTGGGCATCTCTCCATCACAGCAATTTGCTCCCGTGTTGGAGAGTATCAAGAGGAAACTCATCTTTTGGAGTTCAGCCAGACTTGACCTTGCATCCAGAGTTGTGGTTGTGAACCAGGTATTGTTGGCCACTGCTTGATTTGTTTGCTCATGTTGGTGCAGATCTAGAGATTGTATTGCTCAAGTCATGAGACCTATCAGGAACTTCCTATGGAGCGGTTTAGATGGCACCCTAGATGTTGTAGCCAGGGTGGCTTGGGAGACCCTCATTCTCCCCACAGGAGAAGGGGGTCTCAATATAATTGACCCGAGCTTGCAGTGTATGGCCTTGCTCTACAAGTTTGTAGTACATGGATTGATGCCTGGACACGAGCCCTGGAAGGATTTTTTCTCACGCAGCATTCAGGCTTGCACCCCTTCTCATGGGGGAGATTGGTTGGACAGCAACAGATGGATCATTACTTCAGCCCATCTCAAATCCTCCCCTTCCCCTCTCATGGCTGCTATTCTGAAAGCTTGGGGCTGCTTCAGAAACACACTTCGCAGAGTTCCACCCACTTCTCGTGAAGAGATTCAAAGGTAGCCAGTCATGTGGAATGACTCGATTTTGGATCATCATGGCAGGCCACTCGGAGTGTCACATTATATGTAGTGGTCTAGATGGGAGAGGAGACCTACCCCTACTGTAGGCGCTTGGCAGGCCATTATAAGACTTCCAGAGGATCAGAGACTTTTAGCAGTTGGCCACGTCAGAGGGAGTGCACTCAGAATACAGCACATACAGGCAGCCATTCCACCAGAGTGGATCGACAAAGATGACATGCCGCTTACAGAGTCCACTTGGTGGGGAGCGTTCTCAGGGACGGGCATTCCGTTACATGTCATTGCATTGCAGGATGCACATGAGGATACCCTTGTCTTTGATGATCAGTCAGGACGCAGACTTATCACATCTTCTAATGATATTCTTTTGGAGGTTGCATTTCAGCCTATTAGGATTACAGGATTCATGGAGTGGGGCAAGGATTCACAGTGGTATCTTGACGATCCTATTCTCCTTGAGCTGGGGTCTTGGAGACTCTGGCTGTATGGTGGTTCCCCTATTAGGTTCTTGCAATGGGACCCAGGGGAGTGGGAATGGATTGATGAGAGGCACCAAGAGAAGAGCTTTCCCTTCTTTCACTATACAATTAGAAATGCCCGGAGATTTCAGCTCAGCAGTAGAGGTTGGAGGCCCTCCAGAGCGCCACATTGGGATAGTTTTCAAATTTTAGAAGCTGTGCGGAAGAACTTTTGGCGTAGGCTCTCGAAATCCCTCAGGAATAGAAAGATCACTCTTTTCTTTTGGCTTTTTATTCATGGAGAGATTGCAATGAACCTGTGGAGATCCAGGTTCGGGGCTGACCCTACTTGTCCTCGTTGTCACATGGCAGTTGAGTCAATACAGCATTGCCTTTGGAAGTGCAGACAGGCAAGGACGATCTGGAAAGGTGTTGCTAGGATTTCCAGCATCTTTCATACAGCACCTTTCTATATGACCTGGGGTTCTGTGGTTTGGTTATCTCTTACTAGCCAACAGGTGTTTTTCGAGAGACATGATCCAGATCCAGCTTTCATTATACGGCGACATTCAGTGGAGTATTGTTCCCTCCAGGTTGTTCCCCTCACTCCTTTTAGAGTTGCTCATGCCTCAGTAGACACGGCTTGGGAGATTTTGGCTAGCATTGCAGCTTGGAATATTTGGAGAACCAGGTGTACAGAGGCGATGGAGAATATCCAAGTTCACCCTTCCCAGACTATGGCCAGTATTTGGACTGACACAGTACACACTCTGATGGCCATTTGGGCGAGCATGTAGGGATCCTCCAGAGCAGCCACTGCCAGGAGAGTTACTTTTTTCAGAGTTTGGAGGGGATCTCCTTTCTTCTCCGAGTTTCCTTCAGAGTTGAGATGGCATTTTCAGCCTCCGCCTTGGTTCTTTATTAGCTCACTTTGAGCTGTTTTTTCCTCATGCGTTGCATGATGTACTTTGTCCCATAGACCCATGCGGTCTCCTGCAGACGTTAATATGACTTTCTTTCTTTCTTTCTCAGCACTAGGACCCAAGACAACTTGTTGGGATGGACCCCCCAAAGGTTTTTATTCATTCACTGGAAAACCGAGGACAAGAGTACAATTCAGCTCACGGGTTGCTTGTAGGAATCCTACGTGAAATCATTTTACAAAGAACTCTCAGCTCATTTCTTTTGGCAACATGTCAAGTGTCAAAATATCTAACTAAATTTTAGCTACATGCCTTAGAGGGCAAAAGTCTTCGTAGCCCTCGATCACATGGACTTCTCCTGGCTACCCACTAGGCTCCATATCACTTGGGTAATCAACCCCTCTTAGAACCTGCAACCATTAAGTAAAGCGTACATAGCCATGGCACCCATTCATCGTTAGCGCTTTTGCATGCAAATAAATTCTAGACTAATTGTAGTCTTTGTGGGCGTCCCTACCAAGCAAACATGTGCCCATAAACATAAAACAATTTCTCTGGTCAACCGAGGTCAACCCTCTCGATCATAAGTAAGGGGCTTGACTGACAGTCAAAGCGTCCTTAATTATGGCCAAGTCTCTCCAATCGAGGTTGGCACATCTTGGCTAACTGAAGTTTACCTCTTGGCGTAAGCCAAGTCTCATTGACCGAAGTCAAGGCTTTGGTTCTTTGGTTAACCGTAGTTAGCCATCTTGGCCTAAGACAAATCTTCCTAATTGGGATTGCTTACTTAACCGGGGTTAAATATCTTTGACCGAAGTCAATATTTTGACCAATTAAAGATAACTTTTTGAACATAATTAAATAGATGAAAGACTCATTAATTATGGTCAAATAAATGGTCGACTAAAACTTTGACTTTGGAGTATTTACGACTTGGTGACAGGCAACAAAGGAGTAATATCCAAAACAGAACAAGCCTAAATGCTAGGAAAAAACTGGGGCTTTTTAACTTTCTGTTTGATGCTCCTAAACACACCCAAGCTGAAATCGCAAAGCTATACTAACTACGTTGCAGAGACGAGCAAGCTTTCTTGATTACTTTACCAAAAAAATAATACTCTCTCAACACAGATATTTTAGATGTGCAATAAAAAACACCTGCTTGTGAAAGTCGTTTAGCCTCTGCAATTCCCCAAGAAATGAATTCCTTTCTATCTTTTGCAAACAACTCTAGTTTTTGCTCCAGGCTTGTCACAAGTTTGGCCTCCCTTTCTTTTTGAATCTCCTAGAAAAGCAAACAAGAATACAAGGTAAGCTAAGGATAATGGTGCAAAAGAAACGAGCAAAGTCATAAGACTTACCAAATCCACAGTTGGAAGATTGAGAAACGGCATTCAACATTCGAAACAATTGGACATGAACCATTACACTTTCTTTGGATAAAATTGAGGATCGACCTTGAAAAACTTGTCTTTTTCTAAGTTCATGGTTCATCCAGCTTCATATTTCTGTTAGTCTGCATTTTACATATACAGTTTTTTCGAAAAAGTTTTCTTCAACTACTCCTTTTGCGACTATCGAGTATGTAGAGAGACTCGTTCCATACGACATGACAGGTCACATTTCTTACAAAGGATCATGATTGTGACACGTCACACTCTTTTTAAGGGGTCATATTCCATAATCCGCTTCGCTGCTCCTAGATCTTGGATCTACCAATATCCGCATCTTTCTATTGCATGAAGTATCAGACACTAGGTCCATTGGCTGCTTAGTCGCCATTTAAGCATGTATAATCAAGACCCTAGCAAATCCACTTCATAGGTCATAGACTTAATTACCAATGAGAAAGGATAACTTTTTACAGTAGGCAACCTAGAAGCAAGTTTTGGTTTTATGAGCTCTCCTTGAGCCACGTGTACCATTAAAGACCCTTATTCTTGGATTAATCCTAAGGACTAGAACGTTTCCTAAAAGAAGCTCCTTGTAATTTATGCTTTTCTATTGCTTCCATCAAAAAGCGTATACAAGTTGATCCTGGCATTGCAGCATTGTGTTGGATGATCTCGGATTTGGACAGAAGTGAAATGAAGGTCGTTGCCACTGTAGTATCATCCTTGTACAAGTCTTCTTCACAAGTGGCTCTCTCTATTTACGGTGCTCCAATCTAGCTAGAGCTCAATGAGTATTTGCTAGTTCTAATTGAACGAGGAGCTGGAGGTAAGCCCATTCGAAGGGCTATGCAACAACGATGGTGCTATTGATGGTGCACGGGTTGAACATCATCGTCCGAGTCACAAAAGGAAAGAAAATCCAAGGTCTTTGTGTAGCATATCGAGGGGCAATGCGTTCAGGCTCCCCGATTTTGTCTGGAAACGCATGACATAGACACATTGATAACCTTCACCAGAGCCCCTCTCTCCCTAGTCAGCTTCTGAATTCTTGTGTGACCGCTTCTTCTACAAGCCTTCACTTGCATTAGCTACTCTCCGAGCTTCGGATCTTTTAACGGCTTTTGTGTGGAAGTAGACCGGATTTGTTTCCCAACTATTCCCAATATGCACATCCATTTGTCTTACAATATTCATGTTCTCTCACGACTATGGATCTGTCGCACAATCAGCTTTTTGGGCTATCCTTGCATCCTTTCGAAAGTTGCAATATCTCAATTCGCTCAATCTCTCAAACGACCCTCTGTCTAGTGAGATCCCTCCACAGCTGGCAACATTGCAATTCTTGCTTACCCTATTTAATGTGCCAAACAACGATTCATTTGGACAGTTGCCATTCTCTCAAGATGCCCTAATGAGAGGGAATTATGATCTTTGTGTTCCTGGGCTGCCAACAGTCTCTGAATGTGTGCATTGAGCAATAGAAGAAACCTCAAGCAAGGGGCATGGATTGCTGGCACAATGTTGGCCTTCTTAGCTATGTCTATATCTGTTAACTGCTACTTCTACAAGAAGAATCGCTTCTACAATAGGATGCAACACGAAAGATTGATGAGAGAAGAGCGTTGGACATTGACACTGTTTGAGAAGCTGGCATTTGAAGAAGGCCTACTTGGACGAAGATAAGTGTATCATGGAGAGTAGTAAAGCAATGGTAGTGAAGAAGCTATGGGTGAAAAGCAAAGGGCAGGATCACAATGACTATGCATTCAAGGCAAAGATGGAGACACTTGGCAATAAAGCACTGCAACACATGCGCTTACTCTCTTCTCCTCTCTCCCTGCATTCATCATTTCACATGGTACCAGTTGTAGAATGTTTTTGTGTTCGCCACTTTGATCCTAGAGTGATCAAAGGGTTGTTGAGACAATCTCCTAGAAGATTTGGTGTAGAACTCCCATCAGGTGCACCTATCAAATGATCAAACTTATAAATTTTAAAAAAGGCACTTGACTTTTTTGTGATTTGCAAAAGAAGCTCATCTTTGCATTAAAGTTCTGGGAGTTCTTTTTGGATTGGCCTTGCACTAGACTCTCTTAGGGGGATTTTTTTTGGATTAGCCTTGCATTGGATTGAGAAGGACTGCTTTAAGGGAATTTTATGTGTTGAGGGCATTGAGGAGGAAAACTCGATCACTCACCACTAAAGGAAGTAAGCATGCCTTTAAGAGTGTTGGAGACAATAGTGGCCTAGCAAATTTGGAACCTTCAGTGCTGAGCTTGATGGCATAAAACCCGCAATTATACGGTTTTCAAAGAAAGGCAATGTAGTCAAGAATGCATCGTCCCATCTCTTCTAATCCACATTTAAAGAGACATGGGAGAAGCTCCATAGATAAGAGAAGGAATCTATTTGGTGATGAACTAAAGAATGTCGTGTACAATCATTAACCATTTTTGAAAAGTAAAACAAAATCAAAGCACAATAGGAAGAGTGGAGACGGAATGGGTGGTGTTGAGAATGGCTTGGTTGGTGATGAAATGGGCAAATTGCCCTCATCTCCATTTCCCTTTTTCTCCCCCCGTGAATCCATAAATATCCAATCTGCACACCTCCATCCCTCAATTCTCCTTCACCTCCCTTGTGTGCGACAATTGATTTGGAATGTAAAGGACCATGTACCTCTTGGTTTTCTCTCTGAGCCCTCTGCTTTTAGGTGTGCGCCAGTAGAAAGACACTCTGGAGACTCTTTTTTGTGCAAGATCAATGCTACTAAAGCTCTCGAAGAAGCCCTGCAGACTACTATTGAGGCTAAAGCCAAGGTGATCATGATGTACAAGTACTGGTAGGCATACTTCTCACGCAATCGAGCAGAGAATTGAACTTAGATTAGGGCGACAAGAAGAGAGAACCCCTGCAATCAAGTAAAGATTCACATTTTATATTTGAGGCTAGTTATGGCAAGAAGACTGAACCATAACTGCTTATACGTGGGTTCTCATCCAACTTCCAAGAAGACATGATTGCCTGTATGTGGATTCTCATCCAAAGTACTTGAATCATTTTCCTTGATCAGACTATGACTATAGCAAGGGAAGATGGGTCAGACCCAATCAAGTGCCTCCTTACTTGGGCAAGGAATGCACGTGTGGCTAGCACTCATTTGATTACTTAATTGAACAGAATTTGAATATGAAAACTTCCCTTGGCAGCCGATCTTTCTCTACTTAACCCGAGAATGTTGCTACAAAGGTAAGCTCTTACGATGGAAGTGTGACTATAAAAGCATGCTATGTTCTATCACAAAAGGAATTTTGCCTTTGCTATTGAAGTTCTTGTGAGGGAAATCATATTGATTTATTTGCAATAATCTCTTGGATAGGATGAGGAATCCTTGATGTGTCTCCTCATAAGTGGAAGAAGCAATATAAGGGTTCAACACACGAGTGTTGAATACGGCTTCAATGTGGCTTCCAAATCCTTGCGACCTGCCGGTTAGGTTGTGAGCATGACAGGGAATTGCATATTGTTTCAGGATCGTTGAAACTGATCTACCGAGTCCGAAAGAGATCTAGGTGACTAGAGCGTGCAAGATATTAAATTCTTGACTTACAATATGATTATTTGGAGAAGGAAGCATGCCGCCTCCCCGCCCACACTATGTGTGCTTATAATAATTATATTATATATTATTATAAAAAAACTTTTAATTTCTTTCATTGCCCTAGATATCCTTACTTCAATCTAAACTCTTATAACATTCCTCTTTTTTTATTCATGTTCTTGATGCGAGGGGAGATTCGGAATCAGCAACAACAGACATAGCTAAGTTGGATGCAAGATCGAGAATGACAATTCATATGGTTATTTGTTATTTGGCTCCGTGATCTGAAAATGTCAACGGTTCCTGGTAGACAAGTTCTTTTTCTTGCCCTTCATCTTTCTCAACCATGCTTTCTCGAACTATAGAAGTACCCAATCTCCTTCTTGGATATTCATTTCTCTTCTAAACTTATCTGCAGCTTTCTTTTACTTGTCTCGAGAGATTTCAATTGTTGTTCGGACTTGTGTCAAAATATTATATAGGTTGCAACCAAGGATGAATTATGAGCTCTTGTGAGCATAGCCTTCTTCATGTATCTATTGGCCTTCGTTTCAGCTTTCTCTTTTCCTTTTTCTCCTGCTTTGTCCATACAAGTTTCAAGTCTTCTTATACATATTACAGGTTTTTTCAAATCTTGGGCTTTCTCTTCTTTCAGTAAATATGGTTGAATATGAATATGACAAAACCTTTCATAAAGAAAGATTGGGACAGAATAAAAGGCAGAAGAAGGCTGAGGGTCAAGATGACCCTGGTCATGCTTCCTTTGAGGCTCAATTGGTATATAAGGCTATGCATCAAGGCTTCTAGGACACACACAAGCTTGGAAAGGTTCAGCCCTTGCAGTTGAACTTTAGTTGATCCTGTGCGGGATTATGCAAAGCATGCTGTTATCATTTTCTTTCCGGGTCGTATGTTGGGGTAAAGGCACATTGCCACCCTTTAAAAGTTATGACCCCTATGACTGTCTTAAGACAGCCATAGGGTGAATCCCTAATCCTAATAAAACTCTTGAGTTTGTGGTGTGGCTCAACACTTTTTACACACCCACACTTCCTTGTGTCTCTCTCTCTCTGTCTCCATCGTTCCACTCCCTCTCCCTTTCCCTCACAAGTGGTATCAGAGCCTCTACCTCTCCCTCTCATTTTCCGCTCTACCCCTCCCTCTCCCCTCAGACCTCGTGCCCTCAGCAGCGAGCGGGCGCACAGCAACGAGCGGGCACGACAGCAGCGCGCAGGAGCAGCCGCGCGCAACAGGTCGCACGCGGGCAGCTATAGCTGCAGCAGCAGCTAGCGGCTGCTAGCTGCTACCCGCCTAACGGCGGCCGCAGCCTACCAAGCGGCCGCAGCCAGCGCGCGCGCAGCACCGGCTGCGTGCAGCCCGTCGATCGGCTGCAAGGCAGCAACCGCGATAGGTACGGCCATCCGTACCTGCTGTACGGACGCCGTACAGGCAACCGTACCGTAGGGACGTGGCTGTATGGACGCCGCAACAAGCAGATACAGGTCGAAATTTTTTGGGGATCCGTGCCCTCGCAGGTACAAGGTACAGCAGGTACCCTGCGCAGATTTTTTTTTTGGGAGAAGAAGGAAAAGAGAGCACTCTGCTCTTCATTCCCGGAATTTTTTTTTTCAGTTCTAAAACTGTGTTTTTGAGGTACAGCAAGTACACTCGTGTCCCTCGTGCTTGAGGTGACTAGTGTCACAGTGTGTGGTGGTTGCACAGTTATTTTGTTTCGGGAAGGTCAGATGCCTTGATTTTGCAAAGGGCTTTTATGCTTTTGCTGAGTGCAAATCTCAGTTTTCGGGTGACAATTTCAAAGGGCTTTTGCCTGGAAGTGTATGCAGTGTATGCCTTGAGGCAGTGTGGAGCCAGGGTGCCCACATTGGTCTTGTTTCCGCAGTGTACTCAGTGACATTTCTTGCAGGTCACATTCTGTGTACGATACTTTGAAAATCTCAATTGAGCCACGCTTGGCCAGGGCGCATCGAGTTTACTCGGTCCCTAACTGTCCATCGTTGACAGTGCTCAAAAGATTTTCTTTTTGGTGTTTGTCCGTTGGGATCTGTGTTGTTACTGTGTACACAGGGCCGTTTATGCATTACTTTGTCAGGTGAAAGTGCCAGGAGAGCGCTGTATTTTGTATGCTACCTCAGTGTTGAGGTGTTTTTCACTTGGTACAGGTGTCAAATCAAGGTGCTTTTGCCCAGATTTTGCTTGTGAGCACTTGAGTTACTGTTTGAGACTTTCAGATGCCTTTTATCCCCTTGGCAGAAGGGTGATTGTTTGGGATTTGTCCCATACTTTGTTGCAGGTTTGTGACAGGCTGAGGTGTTTGGAGCCTTTTTCAGTGGACAAAACAATGTATGCCAAGTGGTTTATGCATATAAAATCAGTGCAATACCTCATCTGAGGTGGGAGAAGTGTCCAGGACAGCAGTGTTTTGTGCTTCGTCAGATGATGATGCACTGATAAAGCACTTGTGGAACAGCTGCAGCATTCTGAAGTTACTGTTTTATGCCTATTTGAGCACGGTACAGTGTGTCAGAAGGTACAGTGACTGGAGGGAAAATTTGCACTGATAAAGCACTTGTGGAACAGCTGCAGCATTCTGAAGTTACTGTTTTATGCCTATTTGAACACGGTACAGTGTGTCATAAGGTACAGTGACTGGAGGGAAAATTTTCTGTTTTGCTGCAGATTTTTTGACAGTAAAAAACAGCACTATTGTGAGTGCTCCTGGCTCTTGATAGAGCAGGTTTTCTGAGAAATCAGAATTTTATTTAGTCATTTTTTTGACTTACAGGGAGTCGGGCACTTTCCTTATCTGATATGGCATCAGGGGGAAGTGAATCTTCAATACTGAACATAAAGAAATTGGAAGGGGCACACAATTATGCATTATGGACAGAACAGTGTTTGAATGTACTTCTGCTAAAGAAGATTTCTAAGCCCATAAGGGTGAAGGGTGTCAAGCCATCTGGGATGGCAGATGATGAGTGGGAGGAGCTTGATTTGTCCGCAAGGGCTGCTATCATGCTTACTCTCACTGATTCTCTTGTGTTCAATGTTCAGGCTGAAAAGACCTCTTATGGCCTATGGCAGAGGCTAGAAGAGTTGTATGCCCAAAAGAGTTCAGCCAGTAAGGTTTATTGGTTGAAGAAGCTTGTCGACCTTCGCATGAAGGAAGGTACAGCTATGACCTCACACTTGAGTGAGTTCAATGCCATCTTTACACAGCTTATTGCACAGGGATTGAACCTTGATGAGGAGTTCAAGGCTACTTTCTTGTTGTGTACCCTCCCTGAGAGTTGGGACACTTTCAAGACCACCCTGTCTAATTCAAATGTCACTCTTATGTATGCTGATGTGGAGAGCTCTCTTCTCATGGAGGAGATGAGCAGGAAGAATAATGCGGGCAGCAAGTCTTCCAATGCTTTGCAAGTACAGGAAAGAGGTAGGACTCAGCAGAAGGGGAGATCTGCTGGCAAGTCCAAATCCCGCAGTCAGTCCCGTGGCAAAAAGGATATTGAATGCTTTTACTGTGGCAAGAAGGGACATGTGAAGTCTAAGTGCTTCAAGTTTATACAGGATCAGAAAGCCAAGAAGGCTGAGACAAAGGATGCAGGCACTGGAAGCAAAGGCAAAGGCAAGGCCAAGGCAGATGACTTGGATGCAGTGAATGTTGCAGCAGAGGATAGTGACAGTGACAGACATGATGTATTATGTTCTTTTGCTGTAATTGCACATACATTGGTTGTTGATGGCCATGACATGCACACCTGGCTCTTGGATTCAGGTGCTTCTTTTCATGTTACTCCTCATAGGGAGTGGTTTACTTCCTACACAGGTACTCATGGAGTTGTTCACCTTGGGAACAACTATGCATGCCAGATTGCAGGGATTGGCAGTATACAGATAGTATTCCCTGATGGACGCATATTTATGCTTGATGGTGTTCGCCATGTGCCGCAAATCAAGAAAAATCTGATTAGCACTGGCTTGTTGGATGACAGTGGTTACCACACCACATTTGGGGATTCCAAATGGGTGATTATTGATGGCCAGGTTATAGTGGCTGAGGGTTATAAGAGTGATACCTTGTACCCTCTTTATGTTTCCAGTGTAGATAATCATGTTGTTGCCATAACCGAGCTGCCGAAGGTTTCATTGTGGCATAGCCGGTTGGGACACATGTCCGTTAAAGGAATGCAAGAACTGTCACGTTTGGGTTATCTGCCGTCTCTTTCATTTTCAGATTTGCCTACTCGTGATCATTGTATTTTTGGAAAGCATTCTATGACTCCTCATAAGAGGAGAACTCCCCAGAATAGAGCACCGCTTGATCTAGTGCACACTGATTTGTGTGAGATGCCACAGCTATCACTAGGGGGTGCAAAGTATTTCATTACTTTTATTGATGATGCCACACGCAAAGTGTGGGTCTATTTCTTGAAGCATAAGAGCGATGCCTTAGATGCTTTCAAGAAGTTTGTCGCTCAGGTTGAGAATCGGACAGGACGCAGGCTGAAATGCCTCAGATCCGATAATGGGGGTGAGTATGTGTCACATGCTTTTGTACAGTTTTGCGAAGCTAAGGGCATTAAACAAGAACTCACAGCCCCTCATAATGCATCTCAAAATGGTGTGAGTGAGCGGATGAATCGAACTATTCAAGAGAAAGTTCGATGTATGTTGTCTTATGCTGCATTGCCCCATGGCTTTTGGGCAGAAGCCGTGCAAACAGCAGTTCACCTAATTAACAGGTCGCCGAACAAGGCTTTGGAGTTGAAAGTGCCAGAGGAGGTGTGGTCTGGCAAGCCACCTTCATATAAGCACTTACGTGTGTTTGGCTGCGAGTGCTTTGCTCATGTACGCAAAGAACTGCGCACCAAACTGGAGCCAAAATCTTTCAGATGCATCTTCATGGGTTACGGTGACGAAGGTGAAATGGGGTACAGGTTATGGGATCCCGTCAAACGGAAGATTATACGCAGCAATGACGTCATCTTTAAAGAGGATAGTGTACACAAAGAACCCGTGCAACCTGTGGAATACAGGAGGGTTGTTTATGATGATGTCGGACAGCAAAGAATGCCCATTAATATGCAGCAGCAGGCTGCTGTAAATAACCCTGTTCAAGAGGGTATACAGGCTGAAAATCAGCCAGACAATTTTGCCAATGATGCACCACTGGATATGCCAGCAAATGGCGCTGTAGAACAGCCAAATATGGTGGTACAGCCACCCGTCATGCATGACGAACAGGCTAGACAGCAGCCTAATCCGGAACATTTTGTTAGGAGGAGCACCCGTGTACAACGGCCTCCTGACAGGTTTGTTCCAGAAGCCAATAATGTGGCTGATTTTATCATGCTGACAGATTGTGGTGAGCCTTCCAGCTTCAAGGAAGCTATGGGAAGAACAGAGAAAAGGAAGTGGGAGAAAGCCATGCAGTCAGAAATGGACTCCCTACTTCAAAATGATACATGGGACTTGGTGCAACTACCTGCAGGCAGAAAGGTTTTGCCATGCAAGTGGGTTTACAAAGTCAAAGTGGATTCAAATTCTTTACCGAGGTATAAGGCCAGATTGGTTGCCAAGGGATTTAAGCAGGAGAAGGGCATTGACTCTGATGAGATCTTTTCCCCTGTAGTCAAGATGACTACTTTGAGAGCAATGTTAGCTCTTGTTGCTCATGAGGACATGGATTTATGTCAAATGGATGTGAAGACTGCTTTTCTTCACGAAGATCTCCATGATGAGATCTACATGAGTCAGCCAGAGGGATATGCTGTTAAAGGGAAAGAGCAGCTTGTGTGTAAGCTCAAGAGGAGCTTGTATGGACTCAAGCAGGCGCCAAGAGAATGGTACAAGAAGTTTGATGCCTTCATGCAGTCCCAAGGGTATCATAGGTGTGAGACCGATCACTGCTTGTACACCAAACGGGCAAAGGATGGCAGTTTGATGCTACTCATTCTATATGTGGATGACATGCTAATTGCCAGCAAATCTCAGCAGGAGATTAGTGCTTTGAAGAAGCAACTGCATAAGTCTTTTGACATGAAAGACTTGGGTGATGCGAACCATATTCTTGGTATGCGGATTATTCGTGACAGGTCCAAGGGACTTTTGTTTCTGTCACAGAAGAAGTACATTGACAAAGTACTGCAGAGGTTTAAAATGGAGGGGGGGAAGTCTATTAGTACCCCGTTGCCTCCTCATTTAAAACTCAGCAGTAAGGACAGCCCCAGATCAGATGATGATAAGACTGAGATGGCCAAGGTTCCGTATGCATCTGCAGTTGGTTCTTTGATGTATGCCATGGTTGCCACTCGTCCAGATATTGCTTTTGCGGTGGGAGTCATCAGCAGGTATATGGCAAATCCAGGCAAGCGGCACTGGGAAGCAGTGAAAGGAGTCTTGAGGTATCTCAAGGATACCAAAGACTTATGCATATGCTATGGTAGGCAAGATGCATTGGTGCATGGTTTTACAGATTCAGACTATGCAGGGAATGCAGATAACCGAAAGTCTACTACCGGTTATATTTTTACATTTGCAGGAGGTGCTATATCATGGGTGTCTCGGTTGCAGAAATGCATTGCACTGTCAACCACTGAAGCTGAATATGTTGCAGCCACTGAGGCTTGCAAGGAAGCAATATGGCTTACTCGGCTGGTGGGAGATTTGGGCATTACTGGAGATATGCCAGTTTTGCATTGTGATAGTCAGAGTGCTATCATGTTGGCAAAGAATCCGGTCTTTCATCAGAAGAGCAAGCACATAGATGTGAAATACCATTTCGTCAGGGAGGTACTGGAAGACAAGCGACTTGAGCTTGTGAAAGTGCATACTGATGATAATCCTGCAGATTTGCTCACTAAGAGCTTGCCTACAGAGCGGTTTGCACATTGTCGCCACATCATGGGATTAGGATGAGACCATTCTTATTTTATGGTCTTGTATACAGTAACTGTATATTGCTGTAATTTTTATTCTTTTCTCCCCTTTAGGCACATTGGCCTTTAGGTGGAAGGTTGTTGGGGTAAAGGCACATTGCCACCCTTTAAAAGTTATGACCCCTATGACTGTCTTAAGACAATCATAGGGTGAATTCCTAATCCTAATAAAACTCTTGAGTTTGTGGTGTGGCTCAACACTTTTTACACACCCACACTTCCTTGTGTCTCTCTCTCTCTGTCTCCATCGTTCCACTCCCTCTCCCTTTCCTTCACATCGTATGCCAGTTGCTACAGAAGTAGGAAATTGATTGCCCAGGACACGTGGTGGTTCTTTTGTTCGCAAGGTCCATTATGCAGCCAAGGGCTTTTTTGAAGTCATTATGACAAATGAGGAGCATAAGCAAGTGCTATTGGAGAATTCTCCTCTTTTTATGGGCAGCAAATGATACATGTGCTTCCATAGTCACCGACCAGGGATTACCAAGCTCTCATCAGGCATCGTTAATCCTGAATAACTGATTGCATTCTAGCAAAAAAAGCATCCCAGGCATAATCTATATTAGTGAAACTCTGCTGCGAAAGAGGCTGACAAGCACCATAGACCATTGCCTTATAAGCAGCATGCTCCAAATAACTATTCTTTACAATGAGCAACGTTCTTTGTAACAGCCTGTCATCTAGCATTTCATTTTATCATAGTGTTGCGGGTTGACCCTATACCAATGATCCAGGCGAGCCTGATAAGAAGAATGTGCATTATGTTGGAAAGTGTAGCCTGGCCAACATGGTTGCGATTCCTAGATTTTGCATTCTATGGAATACTGCTAATCCCACACCTGAATCTTGTTCTGTTATCGTGAACAATGTTGATATGGGGAGTGCCTTTTACAAGCTCAAGTGGGCAGGAGCTTGTTTTGAACGCAAAAAATTTGGACATATGGCCTTGCAATGTCCTTTGCGTGTGCAAAAAATGCCGCCAGAAGCTATGCCTACGAGATGCTGACAAAGGATACTGGTGGGTCTTATGCAGTCAAAAATAAACGCAATAGACAGGTTTTTGCAGCACAAGATAAAGGCAAAGCACCGATTGTTTCTAATGAGACTAATGGGAATGTTTCAGCTTCTCAAGCACAGGTAAAGGGAAAAATTTGAATGAAGCTTGGCAAAATCGAAGAAAAGTTATCTCAGTCATGAGACCATTACCTCCTCAGACATGGAATGGTACTTCCTCTAATGCCCATACCCTTGAACAAAATTCAGGTGTTGGCTTTACTTGGGCTGCTGTGACAGCCAGTCGTACTCTTTTCCCTGGAGGAAATTGTGGGTTTGCTGTCTTCCCAACAGGCGCTGGTGTCACCTCAGGGTAGAGGCCTTGATCCTGAGGTGGATATGCAGACTTGGTTCAGCCTTGCTTCACCTGTATATAAACTGTAAATATGCTGTCACAAATCAAATGTTTGACACTTAATGTACAAGGTTTGTGTGATGCTAGAAAATGGAAGCCAGTTTGGGTGTATCTCAAAATGTTTGACATTTAATGTACAAGGTTTGTGTGATGCTAGAAAATGGAAGCTAGTTTGGGTGTATCTCAATAATTTGCAGCCTGATATAGTGGCTCTACAAGAGCACAATCAGCATATGTATGCAGGACAAAATGGTCACTTTGCTATGATATCTTTTAGGCGGGAGAGCACTCTTTTTCAGGTGTGGTCTTTTTGGTGAAGCATGATTTCAGCCAACTGTTGCCTTTAATGACACTCAAAGCAGATGGATTGGTATGCCGTGTCTTGTTCAGGGAGATATCTTTGCTTCAATTTACACACCACAATCATCTCATAGTAGAGGTATGATTTGGGATGATATGCAGCGGTATCAATTCTGCTTGGGAAAATCAGCACATGCCGGATTCCTGGAAAAAAGGGCTTATAAAACTCTTCCCAAGAAGCACATCTATGAATCCTTGGCTGATTGGAGGCCTATCACTCTCATGCCTGTTATTTACAAGATCATCACTAAAACGGTTGTTGATCGTATCAAAGGGTATTTACATGATGGCCTTCATCCTGCACAATATGGTTTTGTTCCTCACAGGCGTATCACAGATAATATTGCAAATGCTTATGTTGGAATAGAATATGCCCAATACACGGAGCAAAATGTTCTATTATTGCATATTGACATTGCAAAGGCATTTGACACAATCCAATGGGATTTTATATCATAGACTATGCATGCATTGGGTTTTGGCCACACATTGCAGCATGTTATTTATTGGCTCTACAGTGATAGTAAAGCTGCCTGCATACTGTCTGGGGATATTTTTGAAGCATGGACTCTTCGTTGTTCAGTTCGTCAGAGCTGTCCACTTAGTGCACTTCTATATGCCATTGCCATGCATCCTATGCTTCAATACAAGGATCATCTATTGGCAACAGACATGCTGCATGGATTAGAGATTCCTGGAAGCAGCACTATAATTGCTTAGGCTTATGCTGATGATTCAATTTTTACTCCTTGGAATACTGAGCGGGATCTGTCCTCCCTGATGCATGCTCTATCTTTATATGGTTTGGCCGCTGGTCTTCATGTCAATTTTCAGAAATCTAAGTTATTACCTTTGCATTCCAAAGACTGGCATTCTCTTTTATGGCCAGGGGGAATTGTCCAACCCATTCAGCTGGTTCCCCATCTCGGTTACCCTTTAGGTTGGATGATTACTCGTCGTCAACAGTCTAACTGGATACTTGCAAAGCTGAAGGAAAAACTTGAATATTGGAAGTTAGCAACTTGGCCATTGCATGTCAGACTACGGATTGTTCAATCCATTTTGATGGCATATATTCAATTCTATTTACCTTTGATTATCTTCAGCAAGGGAGATCTTACATCTTTCATGTTTATAGTTATGGAAACCTTCTAGCAATCCAATCATGGCAAGAAAAGTTTGAGATTACTTTTGGTACAGCATCTCTGTTCGCCAAAGATGCATGGGGGTCTCAATATTCTTAACATTCATGTGCATATTCTTGCTCATAAAGGAAAAATGATGCTGCAATTCTTGCAGGGTTCTCAGCCTTGGGCTGCCATGATGCATCATTTGCTCTTACATCTCACCACCCCTATCTTTGGATATTGGCACCCCACTCACTGGGATTTTCTTTTGGATTGTATTATGGTAAGATCAAAGGTTGTCCACTGGTCTCCAACATGTTGATGCACTGGAAACATATCCTCTCGCATTTGGAATGGCATGGCCGGGATTCCTTGCAAGGAAATTCTCTGAGAGCTGAGAGTATTCATTGGTCAAGGGTTTTTGTCCCTCCACTGGCTTTACAGGAACCTAAACGTTCATACTTCACTAGTCTGAAAGGGATCCACTCGGTTGCAGATGTCATTCATGATGATGGAACCCTTCTTTCCTTTCCTTTGGCAGCTGCAAAATATGGTTTTGGCATGCATTATCGTCCTATATGGCACGCTATTACTCATATGCTTCAGCACTTTCAGCTAGTACCGCCACTAGAAATTGAGGACCGGTTCCAAGATTGGACTCTTCATTCGCTATGGTCGACATGCCGTCCTTTGAGGCTATCTCACATTATTGTATCTTCCTTATATAAAGTTCTTCTGCCCTCGCCATGGGTTTCACACAAGGCAAATCATCTTTCACAAATGAATCCTGCAAAGTGGAGATTCATTTTGAAATTCTAAAATCGTCCTACAAAGTGGAGATTCATTCACTGCGCGACTAATTTGGAATTCTAAAATTCCCCTTCGACAACAAGTTTTCTTGTGGAGAGTTTTGCTAGGTCCATCTGGGCAGCTTTTGGCACGCAGACATATTGCTCCACCTATTTGCCACAAATGTTTGGCTCCGCGGGAATCAGTGCCTCATCTTCTTTGGCATTGCTCCCACACCCGTGATTTCTTGGGCTTCCTTGGGCAGCGTTTGCGAACCAAATTTCAAAATGCTACTTTTGGGAAGTTTTTCTGGCTTTTGGGATTCACCCACCTAGACAGGACTTTGATTTATTTGTCACTTGGGCTCACTATTGGGCACTCTAGACTTTATGGAAGGACAGAAATCATACAGTCTTTGGTGATCCTACTTTCTCAACTAGGCACTCCTTGCAGCAATCTTTCTATGATTGTCTACAAACTCATTATATAGACTCTGATGTGTATACTTGTCTTATACAGAGATCTTTGCTTGATGTATTTTGGCTCATCCCATTTTGGGATAGTTACTCTGTAATATAAAGCATCAAAAATTTCACCCCAAAAAAAAAAGTGTGTATGGTGTGTGTGTGTGTGTGTGTGTGTGCGTGTGTGTGTGTGTGTGTGTGTGTGTGTGTGTGTGTGTGTGAGAGAGAGAGAGAAGGTGTGAGGCGCGAGGAGAGTCGTGAGGCTGCATACGCTGTTCAGAGTCGTGAGGTTGCATACGCTGTTCAGCGTCGTCCGTACTTCCATACGGCGGTCGTACCGTTCCCGTACGTCAGGGTTTCCTTACCTTCGCGTCCAAGCTCCCTTCCCCCCTGCACGCCCGTTCCAATCCTTCAGTCTTTCTTCCGCAGGTCCGTACAGTTTGTCCGTACTATCTCCGTCAAATTTTCCGTACAGTCCGTTAGATATCCCGTACAGTTTCTGTCAGCTTCTCCGTACAGTTTCTGTCACTCCTTTCCTGCAACCTGTAAATCCTTCCGTGCAGTTTCCATCAGCTTTTCCGTACGTCCGTGCAGTGCCTCAATTCAGCGTCCCTTCCGTACAGCTCTGTCAGCTTCTCCTTTCGTCCGTACAGTGATTCAGCCCTATCTCCTTCTCTTCGTTTGATATTTGTTGAATCCCCTAGCCCCCATGGCAGAAGCCAACAAGTATTATGTCAAGAGAGCACTCTCTCCTGAACCCAAAAGACAATCAAGGGAAACCTCTCCCCTCGTAGCTCCTTCTAAAGATGCTTCCTATGTGTTTGATATGTTAAATGATGATTTTCAACAAAATAGAAGGGAATGGATTCAACCTGCACCAGAACTCACTTACAAAATGAAGCTGCCTTCTCTTGTGCATCCTTTGAAGAAGCTCTCTCAAACTGCAGTTATCATCTTTTTCCCAGGCAAAATTCCCTCTGCTAATGATGTGGGACAATGAGTGAATTCTCTCCTAGGTGGATGCTATGTAGAAGGAGTCTATTTTGCCTCCCGGGGATTTTATGAAGTTCATCTTTTGGATGCCTTGACAAAACAAAAAATGCTGGAAATGTCCCCTTTATTTTTTGGTCGACAAATGGTGCATATCATGCCCTGGTCCCCTAATAAGGACTATCAGAACCTCATCAAGCACCATTGCCCTCTATGGGTTGAAGTGGTTGATTTTCCAGATTACATGAGAACAGAGCTTCTAGGTTTAGCTATGACATTGGGACAAGTGATCTGTCCCCCTCGTCCCACAGGTAATAAAAATCGTTTTTGCATCTTATGGGACACTGATAGACCGACCCCCTCCTCTATTGCAGTTGAGATTGAGGGTGTTAATTTGGGAAAAAAATATTTCACTTTAAAATGGGGCATTTTTGCTAGAGCTTGTTTTTCTTGTCACAAGTTTGGGCATCTTGCTTCAAAGTGTCCCTCTATCCTTCATCCACCTCCTCCAGCAGCTATTCCTCTGCTATCTAATAAAGGAGATTAGAAGACATATGTGGAAAAGATAGAAGCTAAAGGAGCAAAGCCATCAGTTCATATAGGGAGCCAGGCCAATTCAGCTCAAAATAAGGATAAAGGAAAAGGCAAGTTAGGGGAAAATAACTCATCTTCTCATGAGGGATGGCAGACTGCAAAGAAGACGGTGCCTCTCAAACAAAGACCTCTCCAATCTCGTAATTGGGATGCCTTTGCTCCTTCTCCAGGACAATCTTCTACCTCTCCAAGCAACCCCATCTCAAAGGCATGGGTTAATGCAGTCAAGAAGGGTCTTCCCCTTTATGAAAAAGATGATATTATCAGGGAATTGGATGCTGAGGGTCAGCAAGACCCTATGGCAATGGTAGAGGCTTGAAGCCTCCTTTTCTTTTGGAGGACCGATCATCTCTTGTATATATTTTCATGCGTGCTTCTCTTAAATGTTTCCTATAATATACAGGGCCTCTGCAACCAGAATAAATGGAGGCTTCTATGGCATTATATAAATACCACTCATCCGGATGTTGTGTGTCTGCAAGAGCATAATCAGCATTTTTTTGCTGGCCAGCATGGGTTTTTTTCTGGATATGATATATTTTATTCAGGATCTGAACAATTCTCTGGGCTGTGCATTTTAGCCAGACATGATCTGCAACCCTGGATAGCATATAATGATCATGGTGGACGATGGATGATTATCCAATGTATGATTAATCGAGAGATTTTTGAAATAGGATCTTTGTATGCCTCTCAAAATTCAGCTTTCAGAGCTCAAATGTGGAACTCCATCAGGCAATATCCTTGGTCTTCAAATGCTCTACTTTGTGGTGATTTCAACAATTCTCCTCACTGGAAGGACAATACCACACATAAATCCCATATGCTGCCCTCTGAAATCCAGCAATGGGAACATATGACATCATCACTTCAATTTGCAGATTTATGGACAGCAACTCACCCATCAGTTATGGGATTTACATATCATCATAATGCTTTTACAGAATATTGGGCCAGGCTTGACAGATATTATCTCATTCATGCTCAGCAATATGATGACTATACATGTCAAATGTGGACTGATTATTCACAACAATTATCTGATCATACTCCACTGTGGCTCACCCTTTCTTTTGGTATGCCTCTAGATGACTTGCAGCTCTCTTCAGTCGGAAATTTACAGGTCAATCAATTGTATCTCTCTCATGAAAAATTCCAGAATATGATCAGACTGGCTTGTAGGCCATTGCTATCCCATGCTCAAGAGGATCTGGACTTTGCTTGGACTTCTTTCATACATCGTATTCAAAATGTCATTAAGGAATATGGAAGATGGTACATGGCAGAAACCAGACAGCTATCCAATGGGCAAAATCATACAAGCAGTATTTGGTACAGATTAGTCATCAAAGATCTCTATCTGCTTCTGAGCAGCATTTATTGTCTTGTGCTTCCTCCATAATTGATGCCAATGATAAACGCAAGCTGTCCAAATGGCAGACCAGGGCCAGAGCTAAGCCTATGTTAGATAAGGGCTGTTCCTCGAAATTTTTTTTTGGAACTTACATGCACATAGACAAAGCCAATCTATCATGAGGGTCAGGAAACCAGACGGCCTTTGGACCCAGACTCTATCTCAGTTAGAAAAACAATGTTTGGATCATTTTCAGCTACTTTTTTCTCAGCCATCTTCTTCTACACCTCAGGTTGTTTCAGCTCGTAACAGATTTACTCAGCTTGTTTCTCCTATTGTCTCCTTGCAAAAAGCCTCAATGCTGGAAATGTCTTTTTCAGATGTTGAATTGGATGAAGCTCTTAGGCATTTGGGCAAACATAAATCCCCTGGCTGGGATGGTCTGACGGTTGAATTTTTTGAAGCCTTTTGGCCTGAATTGAAGGGTCCAATTCTGCAGTTTATAAATGTAGCCTGGCAGCATCAACATCTTCCCTCAGCTTGGAAGCATGGTCTGGTTAAGCTTGTGCCCAAAAAACCTCTATGTGAGTCTGTGGATGACTGGAGGCCAATCACTTTGATGCCGGTTATATACAAACTGATTGCCAAAATGTTGGTACATCGGATAAAGGACATCCTTCATGATGGACTTCATCCCAGGCAATATGGTTTTGTTCCAAGACGGCGCATACATGACAATATCTCTAACACTCTCATCGCAATGGAATATGCAAAATATTCAAATCAAGATGTGTTGGTCATGCAGGTGGATGTGGCGAAGGCATTTGATACAGTACATTGGGATTATGTCTCTCAAATCATGTTAAAACTTGGTTTTGGGCCAAAGCTAGTTAATGTCATATATTGGCTTTACTCAGATTCCACTCCACAATGCTTTATAGGGAATCATTTGTCTAAGTCTTGGACTCTCGAACGTTCAGTTCGACAGGGATGCCCTCTCAGTGCTTTGCTTTATGCCATCGCTTCACATCCTTTGCTTCTTTATATGGATCACATGGTTGATACTAGACAGCTAGAGGGGCTTCAAATTTCTGGTTCACGACCTTTCATTGCACAGGCCTATGCAGATGATTCATTCTTCATGCCAAAGAATAGTCCTTTGGAGATTCGCCTCTTGATGGATACCCTTTCAAATTTTGGGTTGGCAGCTGGTCTTAAAATCAATTTTCAGAAATCAAAACTCTTGCCTCTCAAGCATTGTGACTGGCATGCTATCCTGTGGCCAGGCCAGATTATTTATCCGGAACACATAGTAAGACATTTGGGCTATCCTATTGGCTGGAAAATCAGCAGAAAGCAACAAATGTCGTGGGTGTCAAACAAAATTCAGGACAAATTAGAATATTGGAAGATCTCCACTTGGCCTCTGCATGTACGGCTTCGAATTGTTCAGTCTATTGTTCTAGCTTATGTCCAGTTCTACCTTCCTCTATTACATTGGTCATCTCGAGATCTCACTTCCTTTATGTCTCAAGCCATGGAGATTTTTTGGAAAACTAAGCTTCATAAAAAAACTTTACGGCTGCTCAAAATGGACTTGCTTTGCTCACCAAGAATGCATGGTGGTTTGAATATAATAAACATCCAATTCATATGTTGGCAAGAAAGATCACTATGCTCAAGACATTTTTTCAACAAGAGCAGCCCTGGTCTATTATGTTGGCAATTTTGTGTGGACAGATGAGCACACATGCTTATGGACATTGGCTAGTTGATCCATCGGAAGTAGTACTTAGCAAATTTCAAGGTAAAATCCCTGGTTGTCCATTTTCTAATTCCTTGATTCACGACTCGAAGCAAGTACTCTCTCACATCAAATGGTCTCCCCATCCTGCTTCTATAGCTTCCTCACTAAGAATGGAAAGTATTCATTGGAGTGCTATGTTTTCCTCTCCCCTTGCTGTTCAACAACCCATCAGAGCTTACAATCTTATAAAAATGGGTATCCGGTTCATTGATGACGTGGTAGATATGCAGGGAAATATTCTCACTTTTCCAGTAGCATGTCGACAATATAATCTGGGGATGCATCATAGACCTATTTGGAAAGCTATTGCTGATCTCTTACTCCCTCTGGTTCCGATTCCAACATTGAATGCCAGAGACAGGCTTCAAGATTGGCACCTTCAGTCTTCAAATACAAGCATATCTTCTAGGCCTTTGCATTTATTGACTTCTATACAGGCTTATCGATTGATATTACCTCCTCCCTGGATTGCCCATCATGCTAATTCTCTATGGCATTTGAACAAGTCATTAGCCTGGTGGAAAGGAAAAATGCAATTGATATGGAAGTTGAAAATGCCATTGAAGCAACGACTCTTTTTATGGAGATGTATTGTTGGTATTCTTCCAGTAGGGGTGAAATTGGCTCAAAGACGGATAGCTTCACCTCTTTGTCCAAGATGTCACCTTACATCTGAGACTATTCCGCATTTACTGTGGTTTTGTTCATATTCCAAAGATCTTCTAGATAGAATCTCCTATTTTTTCTCTCTCAAATTTCCAGCACATAGGTTCTACAGTTTTTTCTGGATGTATGGCAAACTATCAGCTGCTTTGTCACAGTATTCTCTTTTCTTCCACTGGATCAGATACTGGGCCTTATGGACCCTCTGGCTGCAGCGCAATCAAGCATATCTGAATTCTCCCCTTCAGCATCCATATGAGTTCTTCCGAGCTTCATTGCGGCAGTGTTTATATGATGCCTTACATGAGGAAGATTCGGATACTTCTTGTATTCAGCTTTTCTTTTACTGCTTCTGATGGATAGGGCTTTGGCTCTCTTTTGAGCTCTACCCAAATGTAAATGATGAATGTTTCATAATATAAGTATCTTGGTTTCACCAAAAAAAAAAAAAGTGTGTGAGAGAGAGAGAGAGCATACATCTTACACATTGAGATTTTATTTTCTTTTTGCTTTTATTTTTTGTGTGACACACTCTCACCTCCTAGGACCAGGGGGGACAGGGCATCCAACCTATACTAAAAAGGGGGGAGTCGATCCCTCCAGATACCCTAACTAGCCAACCATCTAGGTATACATGCATACGAAGCCGTACTAACCCCTCTATCTAGTAGTCTGTATGGAGGACTATAGTGCCAACCTTGGTAGCCTCCAACTAGACAAATCCCAAATCCTATGTGGTTCTTTATCGGCACTGTGTTTCTTTATCCAAAGGTGCACACTCAGGATTCTCTCACAAGTCCACGCAGATTTAACTATTCACTTGGGGGATGGTAACATAGCTCCTAAGAGGAAGGGCAGGCTTTCCAATTCGCAATAAGGTGAGCTCCGTAGCTAATTCTAAGAGTCTGGACTCAATGATGCACATAAAGATCACATACGTCACTCTGCCATGCAGCCTCCATCCCACTACACAAGATGATGTCTAAGAGGTAGGGGGTGGCAAGATGTAGCCTTGCGGTAAGGGGGGCAACAACAGCCACCATAGTTGATGTTTAGCTGGACATTTTTTTAACCCTGTGCTTGATTTGAGACGAAGGTAATGAAGGATGGAGGGAAACTGCTGAGCATTGCGCTCAGGTTTGCAAGGTCTGGTCTCTGGGTATATTCTATATTTCACATGAACTGAAGACTCACCATACTAGCTGCTAGCGCCTTCTCCAGGGTACCTTAGGCACTGAACTATGACGGTCAGAAGCGGCTGTAAACGGCTGGGATTTCCTTCCTGTCAGTGCCCTCTCTAATACATGCAGAGCGCTGTTAAATTTCTCAAACATACTATAAGAGGTTTTTTCTTTGGGGGAAAAAGAGAAACAATAACTGCAATACCAGCTAGAGTAGGCTAGATCTTATGAAGGTCAAAGATCAATTATAGTGTAGAATATGTCCACCCTAAGCTCCTCAGCAAAGCTGACACTAAGCATGATCAACTTGGAATACAAGCCAGAAAACTTCAGTTACCAGGAAGGGATACCTTACAAGGCTTCAAACATGCTACTATTCTAATAGGATTGTGAAACGAAGCGCAGTCTGGCATTTTACTACTGAAGTAGATCAACACCCCGCAATACAGTCTATCTTTACAAATCCTGTAAAATTGATTTCTCTTTTCTCAGCATTGCACAGAGTCAAATTTTATCACATTAACAGTCCTCTAACACACTGGAAGAAGGGCAGACTACTTTCGTTCCTTCCTTCATATAATTGAATGATATTAAGATTTCAGCTCTATTGTCACTCACATTACAAAAACACTGTAGATTCTAGTGCTATGTACTTCCTCATTGAAAAACAGTAATTACTGTGAGATGCTTTGTTAAGAGGACAAAAATTAGAAACTCATTCACAGATTCTAACTGTTAACAGCAGCATAGCATATGAAACTCGTAGAACATTTTCAATAGAGACTCTGAATCCACCAGCTACACCAATATTCTTGCATCTTTAGACACAAACCTTCATTTTGGCTTGAGCAGCTTCGTCTGTTCCCAGATCCATTGATGCCATAGAGGCCATTGCCAACTGACCAATGTACTCTTCAAAGAGCTCACTCCCAAAAATCATTCCGAACACAGCCACAGGGTCCAACATTGTCTCACTGTATTGAACAAGAAGAACACTTTCAACATAGCTGTACTGTAGCAAGCAGTTGTCCTCTAAAGGAAAATTTGGAAAACCAATATGCAAAGTAGGCTTTGATAAGCGAAACCACCCATAATGGGCTCACAAACTGAAAAGAATGGTTCCACCTCACATGACTTCTGAATCTTTTTTGCAGCTGATTGCAGCAAAAAGACAGCCAGCATTCCCTAAGGCAGCTAGACCACATGATCTTAAACTTTGAACAGCAAATATCGCAAGTAGCATTAAGGATTTGCCTAAGAAGAGAGGACAACACTTGGATACAGCATGCAATTATGGAGAGGAGCACATAGGCGTCACTGGGCAATGCCCTTACCCCATACATGGCAAACTATTACAAAATGATTAAGCATTACAAAGAAGGAACATATGGCCACAGGAAGGCAGCATGAAACAGTAAACCACATGTGCCTCTATTCAGAAAGAGGAATAGCACAGGTGTAAGAGGCAATTTCGCACTGCACAATAATGAGCGTGAGCTTTCACTTTCCGCTTTAAAAGAGGGGGAATAACCTGCCAAGGTGCTTTAAGAACAAAGTGAAATTTTTAGGAACTGAGTAGAACTGATAAGTTCCATGTGCTGTTTTTGCTGGCCTGTGCCTCTTATCTGGGGAAGGGAAATGCCTGCTGCTCCTCATCCTTCGCCCTCATCAACCAGGCCTCCAGCGCTCAGTTATGCACTACATCTGTTTACCTACATCCCCTAGCTTGAATATCATTACACAATCAGTCCTAGAGGTTACGTCTGCTGTAAAACTATATTTAAAAGACCTTACTAATACACCCCATCACACTACCTAAATTTTTCACCTTTCGTGTTACTCCATGCACATGCACAATCCATTTCATCTTTCTCAAGCTATCCCTAAATGTTCTCTCCACCCTCAAACTTCACGATTGGTATCAGAGCCTCCCTCCGACCAGCAAGATACTGCATTCCAAGGCTTCACATAGCCAAAGAAACATTTACACAACTCAATATAAAGTTCTGGCATCTAGAGCCTTTTAGAAGACGTACAACATGAAGAAACTTTGTCTTACCCTTTCATATGGCTTTGCGACACCTCTATGTCCTGACATAGGGGAAGAATGCATTTCCCTCAATACCAGCTGCCTATATTGTGAATCTAGAACCAAGTAAATTCTGTCCCCAAACCACAACAATCCGTTATGCAATGTAAAGTCAGGATGATCCCTGCATGAGTGCTTCTGCAATTCTGAAGTTTGCATGCACTCTTCTTGAATGCCATGTGTCCAATCTTGATAGACGGTAGAAACTGCAGACAAGGTGCAAGCCCACATCCTGGAGAAGGCATCAGCAGCCACATTTTCTTTCTGCTTCCTGTACTCAATGTCAAAATCATAGGACTGTATTGAAGCCAACCATCTCTAGTGCTTCGCAGACAATTGGGCTCCACTTTTTGAAGGCATGTAGGTTGGTCAACATTTCGTAATCATAAACATGGTAGTTGAGCTCTTTTGCATCAAATTTTCTGCTTTCAAAAGCTATTACACCATGCTCTTGCCTTAGAACAGCCCCCAAGCCTTTGCCACTAGCATCTGCCTCCACAATCGATGACCATGAGAAGTCACGGCGTACCAACAAGTCAAGGCTAATCTCGGGTCTTCAAAACTGAGCTGCGCTTCTTTTGACCACAAAAAGGCATCCTTCTTCAAGAGGTCCGTAAGAGGAGCTGCCCTCTTGGGCAATTTCGGAATAAATTGTCTGTAGAAGGAAGCAAGCCCCAAAACCCTCACCTGGATGAGATTTAGTGGTTCCAGCCATTCCCTCACACATTTCACCTTTACATAGTCCACCCGAATCCCATCTCTGCTCACAATGTGCCCCTAGTATTCAACCTCTTCTGCCACAAAGGTATATTTGCTGGCTTTGCATAAAGCTGATGCAATCTCAAGACTTCTAGCACTTGTTTGACATGCTCAATGTGCTCCTGTTTGCTCTTGCTATAAATAAGGATGTCTTTAAGTGGCTACAATATTTTGTTCATGAGTGCCTGAAAGGTGACCAGTGCATAAGTCAACCAAATGGCATCACTTGAACACATACAAACCCCGTTTCTGTGTGGAAGGTTGTTTTGTGCTCATCATCCTCTCTCACTCTAATCTAACGATAGCCTAACAATCTCAAATCCATCTTTGTGAAGAATTGAGCACCCTTTCGTTCATCTAACAGATCATCCATACTGGGAAATGTTTTTTATAGTAACTTTGTTTCCACAAGGAGCACTAGGGAGGCAAAGGGAGGAGTGCAACTATGTACATGTCCTGCCACTTCCTTCTGTTCCACTTTACAGAGATGGTATGGAGCCTTTTGTTTATGCATGGCATTCAAGTCAATAATAAACTGGCCCAAGGATTTCATCCAATCACATCCCAAGACTATGTCAATCAGATCCATGTCCAATGCAAAGGGATCATCTGCAAAATCATAATCATGAGAGACTTGGATCCTCGATTCCTAGCAACATGGTCTACTAATCATATGCTATCCATTAGCAACCTCGATTCTCATCCCATCAAATATTTCTGTGGCAATAAGCCCCACCTTCTGCAAGGTCCTCGTGTTGATGAAACTGCTGTCCACAAGCATATGAACAGTCCTACCCCTAATATCACCCACTAACCTGAGTGTCTCAGCGTTCCTAGCACCCATCAATCCATCAAAAGATGTTCATTAAAGTCCCAATATTGCTCCTCCTCATTCAGAGGGGCATTCCCATCAACATCATGCAGCGCATGGAATGGTACAGCAACACGATGCTCAACAAAAGTGAATGTAGGAGTATGATAGGGGATAACGTTGTTGGGCTGAACCCTGTGCGTGTCATGGGTGTGCCCTCCAAGATGAGTACTACCACCTGGAACAAAGGGAAACTCGCAAAGGTGAAACTAAATCCGACCCACCACCTGGACCAAAGGGAAACTCGCAAAGGTGAAACTAAATCCGACCAGGTAAAAGGGTTTTTGGGTCTTGCTTCCTTTCTTTGCACTACGGTCATACTCACTTGTGGGGCAGGCCATTCACAATTCACAGCTCTATACGCCATTGCAGATGGAGCCGTCCATCTTGGGATGACCCACTGGTGTTGCATTCGATGAGTGCTCTATGAGCATAATTAGTCCTTTCACCACTCCAGCTAGCATACCTAAACTTGTTTTTGGTTCACATGGCAGTCCATGGGCCGACCCACTGGCGTTGCATTCGATGAGTGCTCTATGAGCATAGTTAGTCCTTTCACCACTCCAGCTAGCATACCTAGACTTGTTTTTGGTTCACATGGCAATCCACAGCATTGGGAGAAAGGTTAATCCTCCTCTCAACCTTTTGGCATGCAATCATGCATCGAGATGCATTTGGCAGGAATACACAGCCTGGGGTTCATACACCCATTGCATCGTCAACGAGTGCTGAAAGCCATTTATAGCGTGTACATCAAATGGGTGGCTCTACATTTCATCAAAGTGTTGGCTATGGACAGCAGTCCGGAATTGATGAGAGCATTGCACTCTTATTGTGCCTTACCTTTGGCCATCCGTGAGGAGATGCCCTTCCATCATTACATGAACCTTAAGCGTGATGACACCCATAGATTTAAGGGAGGCCAAAGCAGAAATTATGTAGCAAATGATGGAAGGATAAGCTCACAATGCACAAGTTTAAAGATTATGTAGACTTGGTACATGATATATCTCTTTCTTTTCTTCATTTTTCTTGAAAGCTCCAATGTGGCATTGATTGCACCATTGCTTTTTCTCCGTTTGCTGCTTGATCCATATCACCCGGACTTCTTCCACTATGTTGGACTTGCTCATAGGTACTATGGCCCTTACAAAGTAGTGAGGAGAGTTGGCGAGGTGGCTTACCAGCTGGAACTGACCCCATCTTCAGAATCCATGATCTAGGCTAGACAATGAACTCCCTATCTAAATTATTCATTTCTACTCTAAGAATTGAAATGGTCTAGAAGCATGCAAACTAACACACTAGACGATGCCACCTAAATTAGCAATCGAGGAAGACTTTGAGAATCTTAACACATACACGCTATAGCCAATGGTTTCACAAGTTTAATCACCCCCAAAGCCACCCCAATGGAGTAGCATAATCCATAAAATACATAGGACTAAAGGGCTTTCAAAATTCCAGGTGCGGTAGGCCTAGTCTTGCTGGTTAAGGTAAACCAAGCTTCACTCAAAGAAATCAGATATAGTTCTACATGTACATGAATCTATGTTGAGTTACACCTTACTCAGAATCAGATTCTCGCAGATCAAAAACAAAAGTTCTCCGAAACACAAGAAAGCTGAAGCAATTCTTTCTTTTAGATTCAAAATTCATTATTCATATCACATAACCTTCATAAGCCTAGAATATATCCAATCTTATAAATTAAAATTTTATAAAACAAGCGAAAGAACAAAGTAAAGAAGGAAGTTTGTAAGCAATTTTAAACAAATTATGAGTAAAAGGAAAATAAAAAATAAAATAACTTAGTAAGCAAAGCTACACTTATGCCCTCATCAGTACCCAAGCATAAGCTGCCATCTGGGTTTCAAACAATTCCGGAATCATTATCTATATCACACCAGAAGACAACACTGCAATCATCAAACCTGAAACTCAGTTACATACTTAGATAAATCTATTTTTCCGTATTTGTCATAGGCTTCTCGCTGTTGGGGGTCGCTTAGAACTTGATAAGCTTCTCCTAGTAACTGCAGGACAAGTAAAACAGTTCAAATTGGTAACTCATTTGGAAATCACATACACATACTTTGAACCTCAATTACCAAGTAGGCTAGTAGCCATGCTGGTTGGATATTCTAACACAATTTAAAAAGGTTCTCACTGTTTCACGAATCCACTTTCCATTTTGTCCCTCTCAGAGGGATGGCAGGAATCTTTAAAACATTGGTAATACCTCATAATCCTTTCCTTCATTACCAAGCCTACTTAGCTGCTAAATGTTGAACTTCGTCTAGTAGTCCAGAATCACACTGACCTTGGCACAGCACCACTTGAACAGCTTGAAATCAACACTAGTCCCCAATAATTTTTAATAACAATCAACTTAATTTAAGCAACACCATTCTTAAATTCAACATTTAAAACCTCGTTTTAATGTACTGCAAGAATTGACATAAATAAAAGCAAGATATACTAACCTGGAATTTCAAGGCAGCTTGGGGATCGTTTAGGTTTTTGTCTGGATGCACTTTTCTTGCCTACAAATGGAATGTACAAAAAATAAGCACTAAACTGCTTAGAGTAGCAGAAGACAAGCAAAAAAAGAAGCTACAATCAGAAGAACTTCACAAGCCTTACAGAACTTCCATCTTCCTTCCCCGATTAAGTCTCATAGAACATTCGTGAAAGGCACTCATGATTGACATTGAACAAAATTTGCCTCCCTTAAACCCCTACATTCAGCCATACAAGGAATGTACTACAAATACTAGAAAGCACAGCAGCAGAACCAGGACTCATATGGAAAGTCACGTTTGCTCTAGTCTCTATGCTGGGCTCTCATAAGTTCCACAAGCAATGTCACATTCATTAGATGAAGGCAAGACACAAAAAGCAAGACCATGCCTCCCTAAGTTCCTCCAATTTAGTAGCATTCACTTTAAGGATTTGAACCCATAAGTTCAAATCTTCAATCTTAAATCACTGTTGAATAAGTCAAACAAATATTAATAAGTAAATCACAAACCAAAGCATATGAACAATTCTGAGCCAAATTTCTAGCTTAATATCCTAAAAAAGCAACCGACATGACCAGCATCATGCCAAGCACTTAGCTGGACTAATAGTGACACTATTGGTAACCAGATTCCAAAAAAGGCATGTACACTCAGTAAAGCAACAAACTCATAATCACCTACAACTCAGTGATATACTAACCTATGGTAGCAATCTCGAAGTCATTTATCCGCCGCGATTAATTCAATTAAATACTCTATTTTTTGTCATAAAAAAGCAAGCGAACACGTACGGCCCACAGGGCAAGCGCTGACTGCAACCAGCTTAAGACGAAAATAGTGGTAAAGAATGGGTGATCTAGATGATGATTGTGGTCAATTAGGCGACATATTAAAGTTTTTTATGAACTTATAAGATGCAAAACGACCCAAAACAGATAGTAATTATGCAAGGGACTGCAGAAACAAGAAGGTTGATCAGAAGAAGAAGAAGAAGCCGAAGCAGGAGTCAGAGGAGTGAAAAACAACAGCAAATGTGGTAACAGAAACAGGAGAGTACTTGGTGACAGCTCCGAGTGTTGCTGAGATCAAGTAGTATGCAAATTTAGGTGGAAGTATTCTTATGTCTGACATTGAAAGGTGGTCGGATGAGCCAGAGGAACAAGAGGCCTTTGTGAAGGTGGAAGACAGCAATAGTTGTTCAAATTGTTGTTGCGAGAACAAGGCTGACACTACTTGCATAAGAGAGTGCCTTCCAAGAACAGAGTCAGAGGAGTACAGGGACACTGATGTTGTGGGAGCCTCCAGGACGTACCTAGCTTGTTTTCAAAGCAAGCAGTCATATGGGTGGATCTTTGTGCATACATTCAAACTTCAGTAGCATGCTTTGGGCAAAGTGTTTACCTTGTGTTTCGTAGGTACTAAGGAAATGGAGGGTGAAAGCCTTCTTGGCAGACAGACCGGTAAGTCTTGTTGCAAAGGACATCAATGTCTATTACATGACGTTTGTCAAGGACAGTGATGACTGCTTTGAGGAGCACAACTTGCTAACAGGGACAGCAGTTTCGAAGGCTTCTTCAAGGCTCCTATTGTTGATGGTCTTTTTCCCTCACCCCTTGGTTGACCAGTGTCAGCTTGTTGCTTGGACGCAAGAAACCAAACGTCTACTACACGATTCGGCTGCAAGCACGGAAAAAACCATATGGAGACGGGAGAAAGAGCGTTAACACGATGCTAGAAAAGGAGTACATTGCACACACAACTTATATTACTCGAAAAGAGCAGGCTGGTACCCGCTAGCCGCTAGCCTAGCCTCGCCTCTCCATCCGCTAGCCCCCTCCACCTACTAGCCCCTCCACCTCCGCTTGCTTATAGCTCACTGTACAAGGGGGGTTCTCATCAGCTAACCCAGCCTCAGCTGAGCCCCTGGCTCAGTCTGAGGTGTTAGCTCAAATAAAGGGGTTGCTGATTGCGCAGGTCTTTTTCAATATGGAGTTCCCAAAAACGAAGGTTTTCCCATCGACTCCAGCCACCAAGAAGCCATCACTTATCACAAATTTCAAAGTAAGCTTGATCCACATGAACGGATTTACTTCCTACAGCAAGAACTCAGAGATGCAAAGCTCCACATTGCTTCTTTGGAGAAGATAGTTTCAGAAATGAAGAATGAAGGCAGACAAGAGGTAATACAAGAAGTCCTACAGCAATGCAACACCGCGGCTCTAACACCACAGCTCGTAGTCAAGGTCCAAGAAATGGTCAACACTCAGCTCAAATCCATGGGACAGGAAATTACAGAAGCAATACACAACAAGATCGACAAATGTGATCTCTATACTGAGGTAAGAGAGCAGAAAAACATAGTAAGTAACAAGAAGATTTTACACATTGGAGGATTGCAAGACAGCTGTCTTAGCTGTTTTGGAATGGAAGAGGAAGAGGAACACATTGATGATAGCAAGATCATTCATTTACTTCAAAGAAAAAAGCTCAAGGGTCAAGATCCTTAGACAAACCAACAAGCTGAAAGGTACTAGGATTTGGATCTCTGAAGAGCTCACTATGACCCAACTCAAACAACAGGCAAATGAACTCATCAAAGTGGAAGGAAGGTAAATGGGCGGTCTACCGAGATGGGCAAGCACTAATAAGAGATTTCAAACCTAAACCCAAAGATTCTCAGTCTTAAACTCATGTTATTCGAATCACTCTTACATAATACCTGAATGTAGTTATGTTATGCTATTATAATAATCTGGGGCTGAGTTGTTGTACTCCCCCACAGACTCTCAGTCTCTAACGGATGTTGTAGTTTTGTGGTGGGTGTATTTTGTCCCATAGACCCGCGAGGTCTTCCGAGGACGTTAATATATCTTTCTTACTTTCTTTCTTTCTTCTCTCTCCCGCCTCAACTCAAGACTCTAATCTCTATGCCTAGACTGTGCTAAAAGTCACTGTGGGCATCAATTCGGACTGAACAAAGTCAAAGTCAATCCAATCTACATTTACTACTTGGGTTTTGCATTGACCAAAACATCAAACTCGTCATTAGCACAATCATATAGGCATACTCTGGCCAGAAAATAATGAAGAGGTATTGCCTGGTTCGGGGGCTAGTACATATGTCGTGGTGTTGGTGTTGCACCGCAAAGAGCTAGGTTCATTGTGCGAAACTTCATCGGCATATCTCCCTACCAGAATAGCTCGCAAAATGTCCATAGGTATACGTAGAGCTATGGGCAACACATCCATAACGAGAGGCAAGGGCTCCGTGTCGAAAACACCAGGCCGAGTGACGTTTGGGTGGCCACATTGGCCCAACACCCAAGAGCGACATACTTTGGGAGAAAAGGGGAGGTGAGCCACCAAAATCAATCCAATGGCCCAGGCATTAGAGTCGAGCAATAATAATGCACGAGCTGCTGACCCTTCATCTGAGAATGTGGTCATGGTAGTTGTGGGCCCGCAGATGTCTTAGAACCCAGTGGACATCGCAATCTTTGTAGAAGATGCCCGTATGCCACCAGAATCTTGGACCCTGTCTACACGGCAATTTGTTTGGATGCTCCTCCAGCACTAAAATCTTTAACATTAGATTTTAAATCTGTTTAACCTCGCCTGCTCACAGAGAGAGTCACGCTTGGCTGGGATGGTTTCCAAGTCTTCCGAGTCATGCCGTGCAGGCACTGTGTTGGGGGCAATTGAGATCACGGATCCACTTGTATTTAGTGTTGTTGCACTTATGCCCCATTATCAAGCTCAACCTCAGAGACAGCAAGTGCTCCTTGTGTTTGCTCTTGCCTAAGTATAGAGAGAGCAACCTGGAGAGCAACATGTTCAGTCTTCAACTTCGTTCAAATCTATAGTAAGGCTAATCGCCATGGAGTGCAGTCTCAAAAACCTATAGAGCTGTGTAGTCTTGAGTCAGTTGCCCTTTGTGCACTTCCACCATGCATCTAGTATGCTGAGCCTCATTCGGGGAAACCCGAGCATTTGCACGGCCAAAGGGTCTTCTCCCTTCAACAGATTCCATCTATCTTTGATCTCGTCAGACTAGAGATCGGTTAAGAAAACCTCATTTATAAAATGTGTGCCTTGGTCACTTACAAATGCCTTGGCTTCTACCCACTTGGTGGCATAGTCAATGCAATGAGGATATACTTGTTTTATGTATACTGAGCCGAGTTCTTGAATGGCCCTATGAAATCCAAGCCCCATTATTGGAATGCCTCCCAAGCCTGACTCGGGTTGAGGGGCATAAGCTGATGTGGTAATAAGCGACCCGTCCAATGGCACACGTAACACTCCAAGCAATGAGCATGAGCATCTCGGAACAAGGTGCTCCACCACAGTCCTACTTGGAGCATTTTCCAAGCTGTAAGTTCTCCACCACAGTGCTACTTGGAATACTTTCCAAGCTGTGAGTTCTCCACTAAAGTCACCTCCACCAAGTCCCATATGAGTACAACTGCTCGTTCATGAGAGAGAATCCATCTGCAAAGGACTCTAACTACTCCTTGACGATAAAGATGGCCTCCAATCAAACTATACCTCCATGCTTTTAGTGCAACCTATATGCACTTGTCTCGTGGCATATTCTCAAGAAATGTGGCCTATGATAGAAACTGGAGCATCTCGTCATACTCCGTTTTGGATATGCCACCTGCAAACAATTGAGCATCGGGAAGCTCGATAGTGACTCCTTGTGCTTGGTCTGGTGCGGGTAAACACGAGAGGCAATCTACACCCCCATAAGACTTTCCTCGTTTATGAATAATCTTAAAATGAGCTTCCGTAACGAGAACATCCAATGTACCAGTGGTGATTGTTTTGTTAATAAAATACAATAATGCTTGGTGATCAACATAGAAATAAAAGAAATGCCAACAAATAGTGTTGAATTTTTGGACACTGCTAACCATTCCGAGAGCTTCTCACTCGATGGTACTGTAGTTGTACTCGGGGGGGTAATAGACCGGCTAATCCAGTCTACCATCTGGTTGTTACAAGATAATACCTTAATGCATCCAAATGAACATGAAAGATTACATCCCACCTGGATTGACATAAAATGACTGTCCTAATTGCCCATTCCTTTAGTGCCTTGAAGGCTACTGACACTTCCTCGTTCCAATGGAATTGGGTATCTTTCTTGGTAAGCTCATGAAGAGGTGCCGCAATTTTGGCAAAGTCTTTCACAATCTCCTATAGAAGCCGATGAACTTAGTGAATGAGCATAGCTATGTCAAGTTCTCGGGTTCTAGTATTTGCTCAATTGCTTGGATCTTACTCGACTCGTGTGTAATCTCTTCCTTGGAAATATCATGGCTAAGTAGTATACGTTGCAACCCCAACACAAAAGACACACTTGGCCAGAGTCAAGGAAATCCCACCTACCTACACTTGACGAAGACTTTCTCATGGCAAGTGAGGAGATCAAAAGTTGCCGAGTAAACACAGAAATCACCCAAATAGATTGCGATGAACTCGGTCAAGTACTCCCTGAAAGTCTGGACCATTAATCTTGATGCATGTTGTGCAAACTAAATGGCATGACTTTGCACGCATAGTGATGAACGCAATCTTTTGCTAGTCCTTGAGTGCCAACGAGGTTTGATTATACCCACTACCCATCCATAATGATGACTATCTCATGACCTCCAAAATGCTATCAAGCAAGGGGATCAAAAATGGATCTGGGATTGTTTGAATATTTAGCTTTCTACAATCTACGCATACTCGGAGCTTCCTTGTTTTCTTGGGCATCACCACAATCGGGAATAGCCAATCACTGCAATTGATAGCATAGATGAACCCGGCTTTGATCAGCTGGTCAAGCTCGGCTTTAACTTCCTTGGCGTAATTCGAATTCCTCCGATACCTTGACTAACAAACTAGGGTATCAACAAAATCGATGTTGGCAACTCTAAGGTGGCAGACCATGCGCAAGGGTGTGCGTGTGTGTGTCTGTGTCTGTGTCTATGTGTACGTGCGTGCATGCGTGCGTGCGTGCGTGCGTGCATGCGTGTGTGCGTCTGTGTGCGTGTGTATGTGTGAGCACAGGTGCGCGTGTGCTTGCGTAAGTGAAGGTAGTCTGCTATGTAGGCAGTTGAAAGAACTACTTCGTCGTACTTTCAAATATCATGTGTCAGCTGACAATGCTGATGTCTACCAAGACCGTAACTAGAAGTGCAACTGAGAAGATGGGGTTAGCTTGGGATCCATTGTCCAATTGCTATGCTTAGTGACTTATTTAGATCAGGTAGGCTCACAATTAATTGAGCTAGGAGTCTGAACAATTGGTGGATACATTGAATAATCACACCTCCACTCGAAGTGTCTCTCCAAGGGTGTGAACATAGAAGTCATTAAATGGCTGGGATAGCACACCTCAATGTAAGTATGGTTTTGTGGTATGAGCCAATACTTGAGAACAACATAACCATAAGGTGGCTAGGTGGTATGCCGTTTGGCCATGGACCCCTCTCAATGATGTCTTCACTAGTAAGCATTGCTTGATTGTGCACAACTGTTTTAACGATTAGGTCATGCACTTATAGAGTGATTGATGAATTACAGTCTGGCCACGCCAATTTCCTCTATTACTAGGTCCTTATGCACGATTCAGTTTTAATGTTGTTCTGACAATGTCTACTGTATACAGCTGACCTGTATATACATCACTTGATTGTGTTGTTTGTCTTGAACCTAATGAATATCTGAAACCTGTTGACTAACGGGATTGAAGGTGGCACTAGCGTGACTGTCATCTTAGTCTTGCTCTAGTTGGTACCAACATATCGAGTCTCGCTTCACCTTGGCATCTTGCAATTCTTTGTACAAACTTTTGTTTGTGGGTACCACCTTAAGACTCTAGATTGTCTTCATGTGTCCTTGGTAGCACTTGTCGTTATGTTTTGAAATGGGAAGCCGCTGATGATCCGATCTTCCAATTCAATAACGACATCTAGTGGTCCCAAGGTGGGAGAGGGAGACTTCGTTGTAGAGGACTCAACTCGTACTGTAATGAGGTTCCCGAGTCCTTTGAGAATGAAGGATGAATATCCTCAAGACAGATAGACGAGGAGACTTTAGGAACGAGGTCTTCAAGGAGACTTAAGTTACTAAATTCTTCGAAAGATCACCATGATCATGCCCAAGAGCCTGTTCATTACGTTCTTGACAGCACCTCTGCAGGAGCTTTAGATTCAGAAGACCTGAACACAAGTTCGGTTTTCTGGATGGAAACCTAGTGGAGGAAGTGTATGGGAAGCAACTAGAAGGATCTCTCTACCAAGGGCTAGTGAAAAGAGTGCTAGTTTCATCAGATCATCCTTTACTATCGGACACTACACTCGCAGGACTTGCTCGTCCTGGCACTACTCCCTAATAAAGCGGGCTGGACCGAAACACAAGGTTACCATCTTGTCCACGATCCTCAGAGCCTAACTGAATCACATGTAAATGTTGACGTCGCTCTGACCTTGGTTGAAGATGAAATGACCTTGTGATCTCTCTATAGAGAACTGATGCATGGCCCCTATCCAACCGTCTGGAATCCAATTCGGGATCTACGCAGAGTGCTAGAATCTCCAAGATGCTTGAGCACCATTGTCATATCCAGTTCAGCTCCCCTCTAGAAGGGGTTGAGTTTGGCCTGCTCTAGAGGGGAGACAACCTCCCTCATATATAAAAGCGGGCCTTATGCTAAACGATATTAAGGGTCATCTCCCCACATGTGAGCCTCCATAAGTCGACAACACCTATTTTCTCATATTCTCAGTAGCTCATTCGAGACGGCACTACCAGTTTCAGACTCTCTAAAAATGTGTTGCACACGATCGCCGCCGAACCATCCTAAGACTAAGTTGCAGACAGATCAAACAAGACGATTCCCGAATCCAAACGAGGATCGAGCTCACAAATGCTGGACAATAATTCAAAAAGCGCTAGGTACCTGCACATAATAGGCTTTCTTGATTTCCGAGGGGCTAGCGTCCGGCCGGACGTCTAGGACATCGTAATATGCAGTTTCCTTCACCATGACTGGAGAGTGGAAGAAGGCAAGCGATCGAAATAATCTTCTGAGGTGCACTAGGGATTTTCAGACAGGAAATTCGAGCATGATCTGCTGTTTTAGCTAGATGCAAACAAAGGGAGCGGCGTATTTCAATTATATTACTTTATCAATTATCAATATTTTATAACGACAAGTGTACTTTACACGTTGTCAACACGGCTGCCACTGCCACTTGCACGTGTGCCCCTCCTAGTGGCCTGAGTGTTCACAATAATATATAACATTTTATTTTTTTTAACACGATATGATTATTCTGTTTTACACGTCTCTTCAACGCGGCTGCCCCCACGACGGACACGTGTGCCCCTCGTAGTGGGCCTTGGGTGGGTGAGTGAGAAAATAATATAAAATATTTAATATTTTTTTTAAACACGCTATGAATAATTATTATTACTATCAATATTTTTTACATAATTCGTATACTTTTTTCCTAAAAATCATAGCTAAGGCTACATATTTGCCAAAATGGAGCACAACCAAAATGTTGCAATCCTAGTTTCATTAAAAATTATCACCACCACACACAAGCTCTTTACCCGACACAACAAACCTACCCGAACCATAGACCTAATTCAAAATTATCAAATTCTCTCTCTCTCTCTCTCTCTCTCTCTCTCTCTCTCTCTCTCTCTCTCTCTCTCTCTCAACTTGGCCTAGCCTAACCTAATGTAGCCTAAGGGTTCATTAGAGGGACGACAGACTCCCTCAACCTCATCCTTTACTCCCCCCTTCCTCTTGTAGTCACCTCTCGTCACCCTCTTGCATTTCCCCCCTATCGCCCTCTTGTAGTTGCTCCCCCCCCTTGCCCTTCACAACCATGCCCTCTATCTCCCTCCTCATCCTCACCTCCTCTACAACCTCTCCTCTCTTGCTCAGTCCCTAGCCTCTCCCTCTCTCGGCCATCTCTCCTTCTCTGGCATGTCCTCGAGGGCTCTTTCGAAGGGCTCGACCGCCCTCCTGCTCAACTTGCTAGACCCCTTTTGCTTCCTCAGCAATTCACTCTCTTCCACTCGGCTCTCGATGCATCCTACCCTCTTTCGTTATGCTAGGTCTGTGTTTAGGGCTAGGGTATGTTGCCATAGTTAGGTTAGGATTGCCTAGGCTAGGCTAGGCTAGGCTAGTTTAGGCCATATTAAACTAGTTTTTCAAGGTTTATGAACACCGCATCCCCATTCACACCTCGGATTTTTTATGTTCATTCGAATGGGGGACATTATAGTGCACACTTTGCCTTTGATTAATTGTTGAGTAATCTAATAGGCGGCAAATGTATAGTGCATAGTTTACCTTTTGTTAATTGTTGAGTAATTTAACAAGTATCAATCAATTATGTAACATGCTTATATCATTAAAGGGGAAATGTGTCCAAAGTTTGCAATTTTCTACCTACATCCCCCACCCCTACAACTCACCCAAACTCTTCTTAGCTCCTTCCTACACTTTTCGAACATTGCATACAAAAACCCATCACGATGTGGAAGTTATCAATGTGTAGTTTCCTTGTGTAATTTTTCAAGTATGTATGTTCAAATTGATTTTGGGTCATATCATTGCTTTTTATGAGAATTACAAACAATTGAGCGCTTCAACACCCATTTTGAACTCAATTTCTCTTATTCTCCAAATGCTTTTTTATGTGTGTGTGTGCGTGCGTGCGTGCGTGCGTGCACGCGCGCACGTGTGTGTGTGCATGCGTGCACATGTGTATGCATGCATGTGCGTGTGCGTGTGTGCATGCGTGCGTGTGTGCGTGTGTGTGTGTACGTGTGTGTGTGTGTACATGATGACTCAACCATCTCTATGTACAGTCCATATATTTCTTGGCATTAGCTTCCATGACGTTTGTGATACCCTCTTTGTGTTGCTCAATCTGCATATGTGTGATGTCCTTCTTGACAAAGATAGGACTCCCTTCAAGGTATCAGTCTTTGTTAAACTGTGTGCCTTGCCTTTGCTTACTTGATTTTAACTATGAGAGGTTTATCCCACTCGCTCAATTTTTCATGCTCTATGCACTCGTCACATCATGCACACATTTAGGCGCAAGTATCACTCACTTTTGAGCCTCAACCTAAAGACAAATCCACTTCCTACATGCACATCAGCCTCTACATCAACGCATCTAGCCCAGCACATAAAAAGAACCAAAGAAAAAGAAATTATTTGTTGTTCTTTTCTTCAATCGACAGTTGATCTAGATCTAGACCAGAGTAGACTAGATTGCCATAGTGAAGACGATTTGAGTTTCTCCAAGTTGCCAATCTAAGCCATGCCCAAAATTCCCGACCAGTTCCTACTCGGAGTTTCTCCAAGTTGCCAATCTAAGCCATGCCCGAAATTCCCGACCAGTCCCTACGCTCACATACGGTTTCACATCATCACATTACCTGAAACGTGACGTTCATCAATTCAGTGAGCAGACTTCTGAAAGTTCAGAGGCATTGATTGATTGTTCATTGGGCAAATAGCACATTATTTGATTTCACACACACATGCCATCATTGTAAAACCTATTTGGCTATTTCACAGCATTGTGCACATTATTTCAAGCCTTGTAAAGCCTCTTGGCTATTCTCGGCATCATTTGCCATAAAGCCTTGTAATTCAGATTGGATTATATATTGCAATTCTACCTTCGCCGACAGTTTAAATTTCACTTGCTTCAGTTAGTGTTTTGTAGTTGATTTAGATAGTGATTTCACAAACACTTTGAGTACATTTCTTGCACCATGTCTATGACTAGCAACCTCAATTTGGAGGCATCTGTAAAGCTAGATAACTCCAATTACGGCATATGGAATTAACGAATGGAGACCATTCTTGTACTTCAGGACAAATGGGAGTATGTTGATGGATCTACACTTAGACCATTGGACGATTCAACTAGCAGTAGCTCTATTCCACCTGTTGTCACAGCTCCAACAACGGGATCTACAGTAGGATCCCCAGCTACATAAATAGTTTGCGTACCTCTAGCAGATTCTGCCATTGCCCGAGCTTAGGCAGAATGGGACAAGAAAGATAAGTATGCATATCATCTGATCAAGCAGAATGTACAAGATGTCATGCTAGGAGAGCTCAACACAATCAAGACAACCAAAGAAGCATGGGATATGTTCGCAGCTCTCTACGAGTCCGAGAACACTTCCAAAATTCTCACATTGAGAAACCAAATCAACCAGAGTTTCCACAACAGTGGTGAAACCGGTCATGCTTGCGTACTCAAGATCAAAGATTACAACAATCAACTTGCAGCAGTTGGAGAGACCATGAATCCAGCTGAAATGGTTCAAGTTACCTTGAATGGACTAGGAGAGAGATATGAATCTAGTGCAGAGTATTGCCATCCAACGGCAAATTCTGACACTGGAAGAACTTTAGTCAATTTTACTTGGTAAAAAACTCAGGACTCGGGCCATTCATGTAAAGGTCATTCCAATGATCAAGCATTCACAGCTTCAGATAGAAGCAAAGGTAGAGGTAGATCATTCCAGCGAAGTGGTCATCATCAGTAACAAAATCATCATCAAAGTCAGAATCAGGTTCAGCATCATCCTCAGCAACATCAGAATCAGCAAAGAGGAAATCATTCCAACCAAGGAAGATTCCAAGGGCGAGGGAATGCATCCACCAATGTGTCAAACATCAAGTGCAACTACTATCATAAGTTTGGACACTATGAAAAAGATTGCCGCCGCAAGAAGCAGTACGACCAAGGCGGTCAATCCGATAGCAATCGAGGGAATTTCTGTGGAAGAGGAAATCATCTTTGTGGACATTCTACTCACAGTCATTATGCAAATGAACATGGGAATATGTTCCTTGTAAACGAGGTAATTCAGAAGACCGATACAATGTATTTAGACACTGATTGCAATTCAAAAGAGGATTTCAGCTATCAAGTCGACCAAGCAGATTGGGACTCTTGGTACATCGACGTGGTGCATCATCTCATTTGACAAAGCATCAAGAATGGTTCACAGAGATGAAACCATTAGAAGGTCAGAAGAATGTCATCTACACGGCAGATAATACATCGAATCCAGTTCAAGGGACATGCATTATCCCTATGAACAATTTCACTGGTACAAAAGGATTAGTGAAAGATGTACTCTATGTTCCAAAACTCAGCAAGACCCACTTGTTAGTCGGTCAAATTATGGAACACAACTATCGAGTCACCTTCGACAAAGATTAATGCATGATTTGAGATAAATCTAGAGGATTTCAGCTAGTAGGAAAAGCAGTCAAGGAAGGACGCTTGTTTAGAATGCTAGCTATAGTAATAGATTTGCATGCCATGTCAGCTCAACCGCAACAAATGCCACTATCCGCAAAATGGTACAAGAGATATGATCATGTCAATTTCAACAGCTTGATAGATTAGAATATGGCAATTGGAATTCCTAAGCTATAGTTTCTTGGAAAAGTTTGCAAAGCATGCTGCTTCAGCAAACAAAAGCGAACCAACTTTAGCAGAAGTAGCTCTTGAGCACGAGGTATTCTTGATTTGATACACACAAATGTATGGGGTTATGCACCGCAACATCAATGGTTCTCTTTACTACTTGACTTCCATCGACGACTATAGCAGATATTGTTGGGTCTACTTTCTGAAAGAGAAATATGAAGTCTTTTCCAAATTTCAAGAATTCAAAGACATGGTAGAAAACCAGACAGGTAGAAAGATCAAAGTCATGAGATCAGACAGACGAGGTGAATACATGTCTTCAGCATTCATGAACTTTTGCAGAAGTCACAGCATTGGAAGACAATTCACATGTGCAGATACTCCTCAACAAGATGCAAGACCTGAAAGGAAGAATGGTACTTTAGTAGACAGTGCTAGAGCAATGCTTAGTGAGAAGCATCTTTCGAATCAGTATTGGGCAGAAGCAATAGCCACTGCAAACTACCTGCTTAATCATCTTCTGACCGAACTGATTTAGGGTATGACACCTTATGAAGCATTCACTGAACATAAGCCATGCATTGGGCATCTTCGCATATTTGGTTGCATAGCATATGCCAACATACATGATGACCATCGTAGAAAATTGGATGCGAAGTCACACAAATGCATCATGGTTGGCTATAGTGAAGAAAGCAAAGCATACAAGTTGTATGATCCCATCAATCAAAAGGTCATTATCTCTAGAGATGAAATGTTTGATGAGGAATTAGAATGGAAAACCTTAAATACGGAGGAGATAGACACATCGATTACTCAGTCGTCTACAGAAAAGGTTGATGAAGAAGAGCAAGAATTGCCAGAAACACCCGGAGATGAACCACAACAACTTCGATGGTCTACTAGGGAAAATGGCTACAAAAGAGCCAGTGTACTTCGAAGACGCAGGTGACAAGCCAGAATGGCAAACTGCTATGAATGAAGAAATATATGCTTTGTACAAGAATAATACCTAGGAATTATGCGACCTTCCACTAGGAAAGAAGGCCATAGCAAACAAATGGGTATACAAAGTGAAGTACAATCTAGATGGAAGCATTCAAAGATACAAAGCTAGACTAGTTGCAAAAGGATTTGCACAGCAATATGGTCAAGATTATGATGAGACTTATGCTCTAGTAGCAAAGATGGATTCCATATGGTTCTTGATATCACTAGCAACACTCAGCAGATGGAATGTGTACCAGCTCGATGTCAAAAATGCGTTTCTCAATGGTTACCTACATGAGGAAGTCTGCGTGCAACAACCAGCAGTTTATGTTGAACCAAGAAAGGAGAATCAGGTTTGCCATCTCAATAAAAGTCTCTACGGCTTAAAGCAAGCACCCAGAAGTTGGTATAGCAGAATCGACAAGTATTTTGCTGATCTAGGATACATGAAATCCAATACAAATCATACTCTCTACTACAAAGTTCAAGGGGAAGACATTACTAATGCATTTTTGTAAACATAGATGACCTGTGGGAGCAAGCATCAAAAAGCTAAAACAAGACTTATCTGCAGAGTTTAACATGAAAGATCTTGGACTTATGCACTATTATCTTGGAATTGAGTTCTGGACAGATTCAGACAGCACCTTTATGAGTCAGCTCAAATATGTTGACAGTCTCTTGAAGAAGTTTCATATAGCAGATTGCAAGATTGCAGCCACTCCCATGGAATAATGACACAGGACCTCAGACATAGAGGGCTTCTTCTTTGATTTCCTCCCAACCACGGATTCCCTGAGCTCCTCCGATGCCTCTCATGAACTCTCCTCAGTTCCTTTCCTCATCCACTTTCCATGTGGAGCTCTCCTTCCAGAATCCTCCCCCTTGCTCAACACTTGCCACTTGGCATCCAACTTTGGTGCCACATGTCCCACAAGGGACTCCTCTCTGTATAGCCCTCTCTAGGACTCCTTATGCACCACCTCATAAATGCTAGGCCTAGGCGTGACCCTAGATCCAAGCCCATTAGGCCCTATTAATGCAAGTGCTGCCAAGCCCTCTGGCTTCCCGCCTTATACTGTGGTCACATGGTATTATAGTTGCCATAACATTCCCTTCCCCTTAAGAAATGTTTACATCCTCAAAAACAAAATTGGGAAGCCTCCTTTGGAGATTGCTTACCCTTTCCCATGTTGAACTCTTCAGATATATCTTTCCACTTAACCAGAGTGGTAAAGATGCAGGTTCAATAAGTTCAACTAGGACTTCATTTCCAATGAGATTATCATCATCTCCTAATTTTCTTTTTAGCCTACTAACATGAAAAACTGGATGTACTCTACATCCTTTAGGTAAGGCTAATTTGTAAGCAAGTTCTCCAATCCTCTTAAGTATTGTGAATGGTCCACAATACCTAGGAGACAATTTCAAACATTTACCTATTTTTAGAGATTCTCAAGATTCACCTTAAGATAGACTTTTTCATTTACTTCAAACTCTAACTTTCTACGGTGGGGGTTTGCATAACTTCGTGCTCTATCTTGAGCTCTTATTATGCTATCTTTAGCTAGCTTAAGCGTTTGATTCATATCCTCAAGAAAGTCTTTGGCCGCTTGAACCTTCTCTCTTTTGAGTCCCATTGTCATTGGGGCTCTTGGTTGAAATCCATACATCATCATGAATGGACTGAAACCTGTAGCTGAATGTTTGGCATTGTTATATGCAAATTCTAATAAGGGCAAATACTGTTCCCAATTAGTTTGCCATTTACTTACATATGCTCGAAGCATATCCTCAATGATCTGATTGACCCTTTCAGTTTGATCATCACTCTATGGATGATCCGTGGTGCTCATATTCAATGAAGTTTCTAACCTCTTAAACATAGCTCTCCAAAAATGGCTATTAAATTTGCTATCCCAGTCAGTAACAATACCGGCTGGTAGCCCATACAGTCTATAGATATGCTCCACAAATAGTCTAGCTAATTATGGAGTTTTAACGTCTTCACTAGCAGGAATAAAATAAGCCATCTTGGTCAACCAATCCACAATTACCCTCACAGAGTTGTGCCCCCTCTGTGTTCTAGTAGTCCCACAATGAAATCGATGGAGATACTTTCCCATTTGCCAGATGGAATCTCCAATGGGTGTAGGAGACCTCCTACCTTAAGGCGTTCAACCTTATTGACCTGGCATTTTTGGCACTTCAATACATAATCTGACGTCCTTACCTATTCTAGGCGAAAAGAATTGTCTTTTCAGAAGCACATATGTCTTTTGAAATCCCGGGTGTCCTGCACTCGGACTATCATGACATTTAAAAAGGATTTGGCTCCAACCGGAGCTAATTGAAGCTTCCTCATTCACTGATTGTCTTCCCAAAGTCTGAATCATTTATGTCGATTCATGAAATTTATGCCTGACATGGTGCCAACAATACGTGAGAACAGTCCCTATGCTATGCTTGGATTTGCCAGCCCTCCGGGCGAACGCGGGAACTCGCTCTTAGATTCTGCTTTCCTAATTAAGATGATTTTCAACTAAGTAATGCCAACACACCACCCTCTTTGTAATCTTTTACCTTCACTTTGGGTGTCAGATTATCATACACAGGTGGTTTTTGGCAGTGGAAGTTCAGGGGCTTCAAGTTTCGGGTGCAGACGAGATCTTTCTCGATCTACAAGGCCCTGCGCGAGAGGGGTAGATAAATATCAGTTGTGAAGATGCAACAGAATGTGCGTGTGTTCTTCTGCATTCCTTCGTTCGCTTCGTGCACCGACCCTTTGCCTATTTCGTCCAGTTTGTGTTTCCCTCTTTTTACGACACCCTCTCGAAAGACGAGTAAGAAAGGAGGGTTGCAGCAGTAGCAGTTGACAGATTTGTCGATTTATCTGTGTGTGGAGAAAAAGAACGACAAAGCGAGAGCGACCCGACTTACGTTTCGCCATTCAAAGGTGCACTTTTAAATGAAGGACAAATCCGGGAGACTCATACACACCTCCAAGGTTATCATTTTGAAAGTTAAGGGCTTTGTAATCTAATTATCTCTGTCTTTCTCTCGCATTCATAGACCTACAGCAATAACAGAAGGCGCAGCAATGGGATGAAGTACGCGGAAATTTGCTGCGGAGCTGAAGCGTGGAGAGCTGTCCATCTAACAAAGCTGGCCAAACGGATGCTTTTCATACACAAACAACTATACTTGACAAGATCGTCTCATAACACAAGCTCAGGCTAAGACGTTGAAACAAATACAACATTGAACAGGGAGATAAATTGGTCAAGTTGGAGCAAAATCCACCGTCAATGGGTTTAAGAAGAGAGCTGCAGATTAAACAAGTGTTCTCCTGAAAATTATGTACCATAATTTAAGAAAATAAATAACAATAGAATCTGCTCTTTAGACAACTAGCTGGAGTAGCTCAGTTGGTTAGAGCGTGTGGCTGTTAACCACAAGGTCGGAGGTTCAAGCCCTCCCTCTAGCGCCTTAAAGCTTTTATTTTAAGCTTAGCCTTGTGCGCTAGGCTCCTAGCTTCCTCAGTTTCCTTGTGTGTTTTAGACTCTCTTTAAGGTGGGAAAAACTTAGCGATATGCGAATTTTAAGGTAGCAAGGCAAGTTTCCTTGTGTGTTTTAGACTCTCTTTAAGGTGGGAAAAACTTAGCGGTATGCGAATTTTAAGGTAGCAAAGCAGAGGTGGCGAGGATGAGGAGGAAGGGAGGGTGATTAATTTTGGCTTATCATAGTTGGATAAGATTTTTGGGCCCCTCTTTACCTAGGTTAATTGCATTAATCTTTTCGACAAGACGCCACTAATTATTATGATTTTTGTTTACTAGGGGGACATATTTAGGCAAGGCTCTCTTTTAATTCCTGATGCCTTATCCTTTCTCATTCATAATGTTATGCCTTTAGGATTTCTCCTCTGAAATACAAATTGATTGTGTACTATCCAAATTATGGCCAAGGCATTGTTAAGGTAGAGTGCGTTCCCTTAGAATCTTCTATCCAAATTATGGCCAAGGCATTCTTAAGGTAGAGTGCGTTCCCTTAGAATCTTCTGTCAAAGACGTTCTCCAATTAGTTCCTAAGGAAAATGACACCATTTAGCTAAAGTTTTTGATGGCCTTTAACTTCATATTGTACATTATGAAAAGTTTGAGATTTTTTTGGGTAATTTGGGCTGATCATTTGTCCTTTTTATTTAGTGAACATGAACTTTCTCCTTATGTATTGGGAGCTATCGGAGGTTAAGGCCTCCTACTTTTGGCCCTACTGAGGGTCTATGGAAAGCTATAGATCTTTTTGGCTAATCTTGGCAGACGGTTTGTTTTTGTTTATATTTGGCCAACACAACTTTGAAACTTTCTCCTTTATGCATTGGGAGATGTAAAGAGATTCAAGGCCTCTTCTTTCACCTACTTTTCTGTCCAACTAAGAGTCTGGAGATTTTTTAAACCAACGGTTTGTTTTCTTTGTATTTGGTCAACATGACATTTTTTTAATTAAAAAAATGGAAAGGCCAAGTGTATTAAGGGGGTGGTCAGTCCCAAAAAGACCATGATGGGCGGATAGCTCAGGGCCTACACTTCACGTAGCCAAAAAAGGTCAACTTGGGTCTACCTTACAAGAAGGCCGACTTGGACTTCTAGGAGACATTTGCTGATGAGGAGTTGGCCACCCAGTTCACGTCATGCACGTTTGCTTTTACGAGCGCCATGATGGTAGTCTCTCTATACCCAAGCTGCACCTTCTGATTAAAAACTATCTTCACTTTCTAAACTCCGAAACCGCCATGATCATGGAGGCTTTAAGGTAAGGCAAACACAATGGCCAAAGTAGTTGGAAGACTAGAGGTGTCCCCTGCCAAGGAGATCCTCCATTGTGCACCCAAACAAAGCGGGCCATTAACCTTGCATTTCGAATAGCCGCCTCCAGGTTGCACCACACTTTTCTAGTCATAGCACAATTCCATAGCAAATGTCTCATAAATTCTACCGATTTTGTCACAAAGGGGGTAGGTTGAATTAACTGGGAAGCGTTTCGCCATAAACTATTCTCACGGGGATCTTCTTGAGGCAGTTCTACGCATGTACCATTTCTTCACTATCTTGGTTTGTAAAACAATGCAATCCATTGGCCAAGTGTCAGGTATGCATTCCAAAATCACCGGTCGGCTTCCCCATCAATTAGACAAAATCGAGTGCAAAGTATTAGGATCCACTCAGCTATGCATCGATCCTAGACTCCATCTTCTAATTCCCTTCTTGTGAGGTTGTGGGCTTTAGTCAAGTCGTGTAGAGTAAATGGGTCTCCATCTCTACCTAGTGCTTTACTCCCTCCCTAGAGGCTTGCACTGTCCCTCAACCCCTTTCTCCCCTTCTAGGATGAATGACTAACACACTACTTCCATGCCACAGCCACCCACTCTGAGCCCACAATGCGAATAGGAGAGTCAAAGACTAAGAGTTGGTCACCATGGACCTGCTCTCTCCTCTCGGCTGATCTATTGACATCACAGTGGAGCTTTCGGGGAGCCAGGAAGCTAGAGGAAATTGGTCGGCTCAGGGAGCATCCAAGGGCACCCCTTGGCACCTAGAAATCCCCACTCCGGGAGTTTCGCTCTACTTTTGCTCCTCCATCAATGCACTGCCTAAGGTTTGTAGCAAGTTTTCACCACCTACTCTTACCATTTTCGAAGCTTTGATAATGAGGAATACCTGATGGTGAGGAAAGCCTGCCAGTCAAGCATGGGGAATAGAAAACCTCTGGCCGGTGATTTTGTAGAAACCCTTTAAATATCCCTAGATATTGGACTGATAGGTTAGCTGGCATCCTCATTCAATAAGGAAACTTCTTATTGATTAGAAAGTGTTTTCAAAGTTGGCTCCCTTCTATTTCATGATTTCCAACAAGTCTCTCTATGTTTCACTTTTAGTAAGGTAAAGAGTTCCAAGGGCTCAAACTCAATACACATTTTTAATAGATAAGGGTTTTTCTTTGGCCTATAGGTCAATATGGCTATCTCACAAAAATTTGAAGAGTAGAGACAATCTTCATTTTATTCTAAAATTGCCTAGCCCAAAATGAGTTGATATTACCCATAAAAGTACTTTTCATGTATCAACCTTGTTCCTCCATTGCATAGGGATCGGCTCTAAGCGATCATACAAAGGCAGGTCAGGCCATGTCTTGCCCCCTTTACTTTTTTGAGTGACGATGAAGGATCTCACTATGTCATCCCACAAAGAGGAGTTTTTGAACACCTTGGGTAGCCACTTGCTTATTACAAGAGCGACATTTTTGAGGGCTATGTCTAGCAAGCCAATTCCCCCTTGAAGCTTGGGGGACTTTTGACCTTTCACGAGATATACAGCATCCTCCGAGTGCCTTTTCTCAGGCATAGGAAGGCTCGTAGCATGCATTCGATTTCTTGCCAATGCCCTTATTAAAATCCCAAATGGTGGCGACATAGCTGCTAGTAGATGATCAAGGTCATGATGTTCCAGACCCAGGTGACCCTGTGCTAGCTTTTGAGCTTTTGCCTTGATCTTCCCCTTGAACCACTTGAATTGCTACTTGACCATTATATCTAGCCCAACCAAGGCACCTATGTAGCATAGGACTTCCTTGCCGCCACCACTGCAGGGTACAATCTATACTTGTATGTCGTTAACCCATTCAGGTGGCATGGGGACAAGTTCTCAGCATGAAAGTATTCTACCTACTTCACATCAAGCCTGAGGCTTTGCAAAATTTTTCCAAGTGGTTCATCCTAGTAGGATTGTCCAGTGAGAAAGACATGATATATGCAAAAAATTAAACAGACATTTGATCCTTATAGGGTAAGGTTACCCCGTTGATTTCTCTAGCCATGATTCCACACTTTAGCATGTGGATTAAAGGAATAGACCTGATGTAAAAAAGGAGTGGGGATAGAGGACACCCCTGGTTCATAGACCTTCTTAAATTGAAACTTCCTAGGGCTCCACCATTTAGGAATAACACAATAGATGCATTCTCGAGCATTCAAAAAGCCAAAATTTTCAAGACTAGTCAAAATCCCACTTGGTACAATCATATGCTTTGTCCAAGTCAAAACCAAATATCAAGACTTTTTGACTAGCTTCAATGGCCCTTATCATATGCTTTGTCCAAGTCAAAGCCAAATATCAAGACTTTTTTACTAGATACAATGACAAGATCTATTGCTCCTACAGACACATTTAGGATGTTATAAACAATATCCCTACCTTTCACGAAGCCATTCTACTCTTGATTGACCATCATGGTGCATGCCTCTCGGATGCAAATTGCCTAGGCCTTTGCAATCACCTTAGAGGATGCATTGGGCATTGTTATTGGGTCCCAATCACCCACACCATTTTGGGAAGAGTTTCATGAGCCCAACATTCACCTCTTTAGATAGGGCTCCTTCATTTGTAACTTTATTGGCCATGTCCACTTAATCCTAGCTTAGCACGTCCCAAATTGCATGAAATAATTCTGCATTAAAGTCATCAGGACACGGCAACTTGTGCTCCTTTAATGACTTCATGGCCTCCTCCATCTCGTCCTTTGTGAAAGGCCGACCCAACAAGCCTCTCTTATACTCTGATATCTTGCATCCTAATCCATCTAGCACCTCTACCATGCAGTGACTCATTCCTCATCTTGCATGGTCGATCCCCTATTATTGCGCTGAGTTTTGCCTTGAAGACTTTGGTCATGTGCCGAAATTTAGTAATGAAGTTCCCTTGAGCACCTATATATGGTTTCCCACTCATGTTTCTCTCTTATTGATTGGAAGAACGACTTTGAGAGGCAATCACCAACCACTAACAAGGCATATTTGCTTTTAATTCATGCTAATTTGACCTCTTCTAGTTCCCAAACCTGCATCACTGCTTCAGCTTCAACCAAGAGAGTTACTAGGACTTAATCTTTTGGTGTACCAAAACCCCACCCTTAGAGCTTGCCTTACTGCCTTCAGGGACTCCATGTGTCCCTTTCTGGATGTGTTGTATTCTATGAAGGACTCGGCGGGTAGCTATGTCCCATTTTTGTTGGGGTTTATGCACGCAGGGTCATCATCTGTTCATAAGTGCCTCATGGTGTCATAGTAACTTTGAGAATCTTTGATTGGTCTAGCTAAATCCTCCAGCCCTTATAGATCTAGGCAATCCACCAGGACATGGTTGATGCAGAGCTCTTCCCTCGAATCCCACAAGGCCTGCTAGCTTGGGCGATGGGGATGGGTTCTATCAAGGGATTCCTCACTGAAGTTCCAATCACTTCCTAAAATCCGGTGACTCCCTACTAGTGATCACTCAGACATTTTCAGCAATTTCCACTCTCTTTTGACTCGTTGAGAGCATACACACTTACTACCCCAAACTCAATCCCTTCTACCATAACCCACACCATTATCCACCCATCTTTGTCAATTTGCTTGAGCACATAGAGACTTTCTTTGGGTTTTGCTATTTTGAATGCATAATAAAGAAAATGTTCAACACTATTGCGTTAATGGCAATCGAAAAAAACTCTTACGCGTGTGCTTGTTGTAGAAAAAATTTGGAGCCTCAAAAGGAGAATGTTGATCCCAATGCCCTTCCATTGAAACAAATGGAAGGTTTATTTTTAACTACTATTGCAATGTTTGAGGGAAAAAATTTTAAAACCATCAAACGTGATGTTGTGTGTAGAAGTGTGGAAGTTAAGAGGTCTACTCAACCAACAATCAAGTAGATGATTTTATTAGGCATTGTTTGCATATTGAAGGGGTATACAAAGGTAACGAGGGAAGCACTATGTATAATCCTTTAAGCTTTTTGCTGATATTCAACAATTACAAAGGAGAATGGTTGAATTTTATGGTCTCACATTTGAAGAGTGCCAAGGACTTCTCATATTTGTTATAAAGCTTGATGAATGTGAAATTTTCAAGGAGAAAAAGATTGAAAGAGTGAGCATAACACTTATGAATAGAGCTCTCGATCCATCAATTACAAAAGCAAACTCAAAGCACTTCAGTCTAATCAGAGGAGCACATTTGGTGGCTAGGCTCCTTTGAGGTAAGCATAGACTTGGATTTTGAACGATTTTCCGTATTTATAATGTCTTGATGTGTGATTCTTAAACCACATAACTCAAATAGACTTACATTCAGGTTAAGATAGAGGACCACTAAACTCTTGATTGGATGTTCAGCCACATAGAGATAAACAATCATCAAAAATCAAGTTCAAGGGGGGTATCTTCATGTCAAACGCAAAGGTGATTTCCAAGTAGATTGGCATATGGTAGGGGACCTCAAGACCCTCAAGTGCATGTTCAACATAAGCAAAGGAGGCAATTCAAAATCTCCATGCCAGCACACGTCATGGATCCTAAATGGTGGTGGAAAGCAACTAATAGAGATAAGATTGGTGGTCCAAAGTTCAAAGCCGTCCTTGACATTACTTTGTGCAATGTACATATATGCACATTGCATGCTTTATGTTGGATCATTGAAAATTTGGTTTTTTAATATATTGGATTTTCTTGGAAGCTTTGACCATAAAAGCATATGAAAGAGGCACGTAAAGCATTGGAAAAAGTATTGTTGGGGATATGGGTCTCCATGGAGGAAATGTTCACAACAGACCTTAAGAAGTCAACAAAGGGAAAGGATGTTCCTATCAAGCCATCTATTATTGCATTCAAAAGCTAGAAGGCTTTTATCAGTACCACAAAGAGAAAGAAAGCTTGGTAGATGATTAAGATATGTTTCAAGATAAAGTATGGAATTTGGAAGCTTGTACATAATGTTATCAAAGATCACGAGGCAGATGGTGTTGCTTGAAATGCTAAAGCAAAAGTATGGTAATCATGAGACAAGATTTTCATACTTTGTGACAAAAGACCTAGAGCGAGAATGATCACCATGTGTTAGAAGAGGAGCTAAAAGTTTTTAGTAAATCAAAGAAACAAGCTTGGACAAGTTGCAATATAACACACTACATAATAAGAAAAACTAATTCGTCCTGTAGGCAGATCTTTAAGACATCTTCTAGCACAAAAATATTAACTTAATATTTTCTGTGATCGCAGCATATTATCTTTAACTACCTTTTGTATTTTCTCAAAAAGCATGGATGCCCTGCAATTTGGTCCACACAAGGAATGGGGCAGTCTCATTACACTGTACAAAATGTGTCTTTTTGACACACACAACATTTCAAAGGAGCACAGAAGGCAAATAGTCTCAAATATTTCAATGGTTCTATAGAGGTATACTACAAAGGCTACAAATCAAGAAAAAAGTTTCTTTATCACAAGCTAAACTAGTCTTCAAAATGGCACAAAACAAAAGAAGACAAATCCTGGACAACTCAACAGTAGAGGCAGTCAAAGATCTTTGTGGACCACAAGTGGATTGATAGACTTTAAAAGTTGATAAATAGATAGTACAGTGTACAACTCACTACACCAAAGTAGAGACTTTATGATGTATTCTAAGAAATTTAATATAGAATTCGAGTTGGGCATTTTCTATTTGAGATATCTTTGCTTTTACTCTTTTGGTTCTCTTTTGTTAAGATGGCCTCCTCCTATCTTTTTTGCCTTAGGAGTCAAAACTATCTCTCTAAACATTATAAGATGGTACTTGCCA